>NC_136486.1:130472182-130519682 GCF_053919585.1 Euprymna scolopes | reverse complement strand
ATTACACTGAAGGTATTGCATTAATTATTTTCTATTTATTATTTTACAAGTTATAAAGCCATTTTACAAGTTTTATAGCCATTTTAATTGTGTGTTGCTCGTTGCACCCTCAACTATTTTAGGTATATTTGTATGTATACGATAGTACAAGGTGCTTTAAGGATCCTTAGTGAAAGTGTACACTTTTAAATGGTTACATAACCGGTGTGATTTTTTCTTGTATCTCTTTTTTTTAACTACTTTTACTTGGCGAAAAAAAATGAAACTCGAGCGAATTTGGTATATATTTGTACTCCAGTTTTTATGCGCTCGGTTTACATCCAAAAGTCAAGTACAATCCATTTTGTTCAAATTTTGATCATGTATATATATAAAAAAAAATATGAGCATTCATATCAGACGTAGTGGAAGCACAGTGGTGCACTATGTAACAATAACAACACAAAAAGACTGATTCCCACCGTAGTCGGACTGCTACTACGCAGTAATGGTATCGTCAAAGTTACTAGTGTTACTGCTACTGCGACTGCTACCGTCGGCACTACAAGCAGCTGCTCCTGATGCTGCAAAATCCCAAACGTCGCTGCATGAAATTACTGAAGTGCTGCTTCTGTTATTGCGCAAGTGCGTCAAGATTGGAATGCATTTTCTTGTCGCTATTGCAGTAAGACTAAATAGCTTAACACATTCTACCTATTTTACGATCGCCACGCTTGCAGCCTCTTAAGCAATCAGTATGCTAAGTATCAATGTATACCTACGTATCATCTCAGAGTCGTATGAACCCTCTCGTTATAAAATCTATTATAAATCTGATATCTGCAACTGGAATTACGTCTCGCACCAATATGCATATACTAGGAAGAGAGGTTGTTTAGTTTACTCCCTGGGCAAGAATTCAAACACCAGGGTCAGAAAGTGAGATTGAGAAGTCACCCCCCTCCCCGTACTTACAAAATGTGCTTGAGCAGCCAGGTCGGCATTTTCCGATAAGGGCGCCTCAGACGATTAGCAATTAACTACCTCCATCTCAAAGACAGAGGGAAAATCCTGAGAGGGTGGACTCCCTAGAAATGCGCAGAACAAACCCTCCACCGCAAAATCAAGAGAGACAGGGTCATTACAGTAATGGTTTTATTTCTGGTGATTTGGGAGGCTCAGGATAAGATTTCTTGGTACAGCGATATGTCATGACAACCTGACGTGAAAATACTTCCCCTTAAAACTAAACTGTAAATATACAAAATAATATGATATTCACTGTCCAAATATGTTCTCTTTGATATCCCAACACTATACTGGCTTATACAAAGATTAGTGCACCTTGTTTAAGTTATTTAGACTGTAATAACAACACTAAGCTTTATACTCCAGCAGACTAGATGGATTCTTGGCTTGGAGTCCATAAATAAGGAAAGAGATAGAAAGAGAGAAAGAGAGAGAGAGAGAGAGTGTGTGTTGTGTGTGTGTGTGTGTGTGTTGTGTGTGTGTGTGTGTGTGTGTGTGTGTGTGTGATTGTGTGTGTGTGTGTTGAGACGATTAATCGGCATCGGAATAGGTAATCAGAAATTGTGGAATCGGAGAAATTTGTGACTATTTTCCGACGCCAAAAACGATTCCTTTAATTATATCTTTTTATTTGATTTTGTTTAAAGGGACATCTTCCAGTAATAAAATCCTACATATTTATTGATTTTAAACTACCAGTAAAACTAAAATCTATAGATTACCCTCAACACACGCATTTACAAAACCTTAGTCACGACTGCATGTGCATAGGTGAATAGTGTTTGCATAATCCACCCTCAACGGTAAGTCGCGCCGGTAAACACGCATGTAACCGAATCTCAAAGATGTCATTATTTCTAGTAGCAATGGTATGATTTATTGTTTCATCGCAATATGCAGATACGTATAAGCATAGTCCATCATGTAGATAAGGCAATAACTACCTGCCTCCCAGCATATTTATTTGAGTAACGTATTATCAATTTCCAGTTACAGTTTGTAATAAGAATAAGCACCTTGAGAAGTGTATTGGTTGTCTCCAAAGCTTTTTAGCTGGAAACACCTAAGGATTTGATATTTACTTGCATGAAAGGATTAATTAACATAATTATGGTAAGTCAGTAGTTAAATAAACGATGGCGTTAATGCATCGATAGGGTTCATAATTGTAATCTATTTAGGTACATAATTCCCATGACACAGATGGCTTACGTTAATTATGTATTTCCCGTTTTTACTGCCTTAGTTTTACAAACGGATCCTACAAGTGTTGTTCCAAATGTAAAGCCTTCTATTTTTTAACTCCAAAGGTTGAAGAGCTATGAAGACGAGAGTGACACCATTTAAACGAACGACGTTTTATGCCCCAGAATTTATTCTTCTACATAGTTAATACAATTCTCAATACGTTATTGCCAACGATGGTTGTGCATAGGCGCCCGGAAAGCGCTTTGTAATAGGAGAGTCGTTCCAAAAGTTAAGTTTCCTATTTGTTAACTAAAAATATTGAAGACATGCGAAGACAATAGTGAAACATTAAAACGAATGATCTTTTGTGCGCCAGAATTTATTTTTCTACATAATCACCACCATTCTCAATACGCCCTTTCCTAGAATTCAATGACGCATCTCTGCTACTGACGCAATCCATGAAAGGAGTTGGATTCTTAGAACCTCACAGCGTTAATACCTAAAACAGAGACATTTTTGGATCATGAATTCATAAGTTTAGTCATCATAAAAATGCAATCTATACTAGTCATCATTTACACGGAATAAAAAATAGGAGGCATTATTTTTGGAGCCTCCATCGTAGGAGTTTCTACTCTGTGAATATTAGTTATAGATTCAAACATAAACAAATGCAGTTATAATTGTAAATTATAACACATTTGTAAATAATATTAGTTTCGACACTGACCAAGGTCAAAAACAACTGTCAGTTTAATGAAGAACAATACTATGAGAGGATTGGAAACGATGAATAGACAGTTTTTGTACCATTTAAGACAACGGCTCGACAGCTATTTGTCAAAAGTGGAAGAGAAATCGATCATGGTGCAGTTAGCTGAGAAGCAATCCCACAATGGTGAGTTCCACAGCTTGGAAGGTCTTCTGGAAAAAAAACCCTGTTAATTGGTGTTCCGTATAGTTTAACTACACAGAGAAAAAAACGGACATTATTCGCAAGAGTTTTATGTAAACGAGCTTTTGCTGTGTGTATTTTAACAAAGGGGATTCAATTGAGCAATTACGATGAAAATAGCGATAGAGGACTGAAAAACTAGTAAGATATATTTTGCGATCAGAGGACTGTAGGAAAGTGAAAACATAATTCTCTACTAAATTATGAAATTGATTTAGTACCCCGCCAAGACATAAAATGATCCTCTCAGCGGCATCTCCCTTGATATACAATCAGTACCATATGATAGCACGTATGTGACTCTTATACGAACAGGGAATTGCGCTAAATGTGAGGTACTTTCTGGGGCAGAGAATTATCCAACTGTTTACTAACCGATTTTACCGTCATTTGATCTTCCATTTGAGCTCTGGAATAAATGAATCCTCAGAGCTTTTCGAAGTAAGTGCCCCTCTCCAAAAAAAAAAAAAAAACAGCCATTGCTAAATTAGTTTGCCATCTTACGTAGGTCGATATGCACATAGTGATAACGTAATATTTCTTCTTTAATATGTACGATTTGAATACTGTCAGACTAACACTTCCTTAATCAATTTAAAAATATGACTCCCGCTAATGTGCCTATTTATTAATTAAATAGTGCAGGTTTTGTTATTCTAAAATTTATCCATAATGATAAAAAACGTGTATATAAGGAGAGCGGAAACGACTAGCTTTTCATACACGGTCAGACATAACTAGCCCTTCATAAACTATCTAACCTTCCATACACTGTCAAATACAAATATTCCTTCGTACACTGTCAGGCACAACTAGCCAATCATACACTGTTAGACACACTCAGCACTGTATACACTGTCAAACACAACTAGGACATCATATACTGCCAGACACAACCAGCACTTCATGCCAGATACAACTATCCCTTTATACTGTTGCATAATGAAGGAGATAGCTCCCAATCTTTTAGTTAGAGACGAATTAATTAGGATCGAATATTATTATTGAAGAAGAATGCTGGAATCGAATGCAGTTATCAAATGTAAAAATGAATACATTTTTGTTAAATATACGATTCCAGGAATGCAGTGAATTATCCATTGTAGTGAAAAATAACTATACAACCGTTTAGGTCAGAGCAGGAATAATGGAACAATGACAATAAGGAATGTCCTTGTGTTGACTGGACACGTGTCTGAAGCATGTGCATGGGATTCACATGTTTGTCACGAGTTCACGTCATATAGAATATGTACACTTGAGTTAGTTCAGTCCAGTCAGTCAGAGGACGAGTCGGAAAATAGAGCCGGAAGAGACCGAGTTAGTCTGGCAGACTGACAGATGTTAGCCAAAACATCTTGGGAAAGGGGGGACGACACAATTAAGCAATTTAGCCATGCATCCGATTCTCGTCAACAGCTGGAAAAATAAATGTATTTTATTTGTTATGGAAGCCTTTTATCTTCGTTATTCATGCCAACCAAGTAAATATCTTCTGTTTATATGTCCATTCGTATTGGATAAGGAATTTTGTATGTAAACCCCTTTCCAAAAGGTTGAATGTATCACCCTCTTCGATAATGCATCTCCCCTTATGTTCCATTAAACATCTATCTTTCAGCTCCAGTGTCTATCGCCTCTATTATTAATGTGAACGGCTAATGTAATTGGTCGTTTCTATGTACCTCGTTTTGTTACGTATCATCCGTTCTGAACCCCCCTCGCTATACAAAAATACGCTTTCAGACAAAACAAGCCCTTCATATATTGTCAGACACTACTAGCCATTCATACACTGTCAGACCTAACTAGCCATTCATACATTGTCAGACACACATAACCTTTCATACAGTGACAGCCACAACTAGCACTTCATATACTGTCAAACACAACCAGTACTGTATACACTGTCAAACACAACTAGCTTATCATACACTGTCAGACACAACTAACCCATCATATACTGTCAAACACAATCCATCCGGTACGACTAGTCCATCATGCACTATTAGATACAATTAGCTATTAATATGCGTATGCAACCAGACATGACTACCCCTTCAAATACTACCAGACATTTTCGTTGTGTGGTATCATATTATTGTTGACTTCCAAACACGCGGGAAATAAAATGAAAAAATGTCAGACTCCCGAATTGTATAGACAATCCTCCCAAATAAGATGACGTTAACTTTCAAAATTTTGTGATTTGGGAATACTTATTAATTGATAAGAATACGTACTTGCTAATATTTACAAAAAAAAACAAACATAAGTAGGTATATTTATTTAAGCGCATTACTCTGCCAATTCACACTAAATGTATAAAGCTAAATATACCCCATATTTGGACATTTGTAAATAGAAGGTGTTTTTTCAAATATTATTATGATCAACTAGTTTGTTTATGGGTTAATCTCGTACATACAAATGTATAAACATAACTAATGTTCTGTTATTTGGTTAGTTACATGAATGTTTATTTATAAACTTTGGGCCGAGGAAATCGACTTTATTCACGCGCTCTCTTTGTGATAGAACCTTACATATATCGTACAAAAATTATCTGGCTATAGTGTGACTATATTCACAGTAGTGCCCAATGTATAGACGGAATACTTTAAGAAAATGGTCTTATGATCAATACTATTAAATGCGTCAATGACTGGGATATGTGGATGAATAGATATATTCGTACCTTACGAGAAAGATGCTTTATATGTTCCGGAAATGAATACATTTGTTTAGAGTAGCTAGGTGGTCTTGGCTACGGTAAGCTTGTTATACCATCTAGTAAATCAACTTAATCAATGGTTGCTCGTAGTCGTAGCTGGTAATATGCATTCAGTTTAGCCTTTCATCGTATCTTTCGACGGCTCTATAAGGTTGTTATGTCCTCCATATTCACAACTTACACTATATAATAATATTTTTTAAAGATAAACCTGGATATAGTCATAGTCATAACATAAATGTCCAAGGGTTGCTGGACCATGTGAAATCCATCCCTTTATTTATAGATCGTTTCGAATACCTGACTTGAAATATTTATCGAAAAGTTCCGTGCTTCTGTGGAATCATGGAAAATATATCTATTTATACAGACTTACTTCAGATGCAGTTTGCGACGTAATTTGAAAGGCGAGGGACGAATATTAATCCTCAGGCGCTTTATGGAACTAGGAATTTTATAATAAACTATCAAGAATCCATTGCGTCGCGGACGAAGTAATGGGAGCAACGTGTGCATAGGTGTTATTACTTTCAGATTAACTTTATCATTTCCTAAATAAAGTAATATATCATCATTGCTGTTTCTGCAAGTATGACGTCACCGGAGGTTTCACGATATTGTTGTAAAAATATCTAATACAAAATAAATACCATCATTGAATACATTGTTATTTTATTATGGAGAACATTTCTATTTGTCTTTTCGATTATATACTCGCAAGTGATAGTTGATAACGATAATAGGACTTCAATAAAGAATTTCACGGGTATCATTAGGTGTTCTTTAATAATTTGACTCTTATTGAAATTAATCTGAATGTACTGTTAACATATCGAGTTCTGCAAGTGCATAAAAGCAAATATATTGTTTTCTTTTAAATATTAAGTGAACATCAAGTGATATATATATATATGTGTGTGTGTGTGTGTGTGTGTGTGTGTGCGTGTGAGAGAGTGTGTTAGGGTTTGTGTTCCTTTATAGAAGGGTTGGTTAAGTTTGAATAAAATAAAATACGTATTAGATACGTTTGAAGCCAAAGCAACGCATTACTTCAAAATAAACAGATATTTATTTTGTTTGGAATTTATATTAAAATTTATAAATATATTTCGAAGCTACACTTCATCTTCAATATTTCTTTATTTTTGCCATGTTGTTGTTGGAGCATAGAATCAGTTAGCAGAAGTCCGTTTGTTGTTTTTACGGTAGTCTTTTCAAATGTAGGAACGGTGTGTTGGTCACGTGGAATTCACATAAGGGTTTGTGTTCCTTTATAGAAGTGTTGTTTTTTTTTTTTAATATAATTATCCACTGACACGTGTTTCATCGTCTACCACTCATCAGAGTGACTGAATCTAGCTAGATTCGAAATCAGGATCCTATTGTAAGAGGCCTAAACTCCTTCCAAGGACCATCTCGCACGACTGTTTCGATATATCGCGATTTACGTAGATGTAATTTATTTGTTGTTGTTTTCGCGATACGTTTTGAATGAATTCAATTATTTATAGGAAAGTGCATTTTACCCATCCATATATATATATATATATATATATATATTGATATATATATAGATATATGTAGATATAGATATGTAATTGTGTGTGTACATATATATATATATATATATATATATATATATATATATATATATATATATATATATATATATATAGAACTATTTACCTTTCACCAGACTATCCATTCACGTTTAATCACCTTTTTATTCACCATATTCCCCCTGCTTCACTTTTTGTTATCAAGTAAGATCTTGAACTTACTTGTAGTTTTATCACTTGAAATCCGATCCCGCATTTTGCTAATTCCTACCCTCTAACGAGAATAAAAGTATTTCTTCGAAACTCCGCGGATTAAGGACTATCCACTTATTAAGTGTTTCTTTTTAAGATTAAATATGTTTTTAACTCTTTTTCAAAGTGTTTTTTAACATGTTTTATTAACTGTTTGCTCTTATATATATATATATATATATATATATATATATATATATATATATATATACATGCACACGTGTTTCACGCTACCCACCATCGATGTGCGGTATATGTATATTATGAAAAAAAAATAACATACAATTAAACGCTTTATATTGTAATACAAATAATGCTTGAATATTTCTATCTTTGTTCACATGTTTTAAAGTAGATCAGGTTTATTTCATTTACTAACGATCGCAATTAACGAATAATATTATTTGAAACCAAGAAATGAGCTGTTAAAAGCTTACGTACTTTTACTCTCCATTGTATGTGTTACCTATAATCTATCAACATTTGAAAAGAATGTTAAGATTAAACCTAGAATGACACACGTTTTATTTTATTGTGAGCGGGTTTTCTATTATCTATTTTCATAAACAGCACCTTTGACCCGATGCAAATACGTTGGCCTCGTTTATGCCCCGCATATAAATTTCGAATTAAAGGTCAATAAAAACCATTGACAGAGCTCACTTGATAAATAGTATATTTGTAAAGATATATTTCGGATTTCGTATTATATAATCTATTATATATATATATAAATCAACGTGTGTGTGTGTGTACATTTCCCTACGCAATAACTCTGTCAATTTTAAGTCTACAGAATGTGATATACAGGGTACTGAGATTTGTAATGGGTTCGCGGGCAGAAATTTGGTTGTTAAGGGGTCAAAGTTCAACGATTTGACCTGTGAGAACTCTACCCAACTCCTCCGCCAATTTTGGGTCTAAACACTTGAAATTTTCGATATAGGTTCTTTGGACATGGATCTAATTTAATAACTTGATTTCAGCCCAAATGAATAAATATTAAGGGGTCATAATAAGAGTCAAAGTTAAAAAAAATTGACCGTATTATTTTTTTGGTCAACAAACACCCGAGCCACGCCGGGCTAAAATGCTAGTCTTCTATATATCTATAAAAGTGAAGGTGTATATGTGTCTGTTTGTCTGTGTGTCTGTCTGTGTGTCTGTCTGTGTCCATATCCCTACACAATAACTGTCAATTTTTAGTCCACAGACTCGAAATTTGATATACAGGATACTGAGATTTAGGAAAATCTACATCATCCGTTTTTGGCCAGACATTTGGCTGTAAAGGGCTCAAAGTTCGACGATTTGACTTGTGAGAACTCTTCCAAACGCCTCCGCCAATTTTTGGTCTAAACACTTGTAATTTTAGATAGAGATTCCTTGGACATGGATCTAACTTAATAACTTTGTTTTCGCCCCAAAAAATAAATGTTAAGGTGTCATAAGAGAAGTTAAATAAAAAAAAATAGACCGCTTTTTTTTTTGCTCAACACACACCTCCAAACACCCGGACCACGCCGGGCTGAAATGCTAGTATATTTATATACTTAAATGTGTGTGTATAGGTTAGTGTGTATAATTAAATGTGTGTGAGCTGATTATTGTGTATAATTAAATATGTGTGTGTGCAGGTGGGTGTGTATAATTAAATGTGTGTGTGCAGGTTAGTGTGTATAATTAAATGTGTATGCGCTGATTAGTATGTATAATTATGTGTGTGTGTGTGTGCAGGTTAATTTGTATAATTAAATGTGTGTGCAGGTTAGTGCGTATAATTACATGTGTGTATGCTGGTTAGTGCGTATAATTAAATGTGTGTGTGCAAGTTTTTAATTAAATGTGTGTGTGATGATTAGTGTGTATAATTAAATGTGTGTGTGTGCAGGTTAGTGTGTATCATTAAATGTGGTTGTCCAGGTTAGTGTGTATAATTCAATGTGTGTGTTCTGATTTGTGTGTATAATTAAATGTGCATGTCCTGAGTGATGTGTATAATTCAATGTATGTGTGCAGGTTAGTGTGTATAATTAAATGTGCGTGTGCATGTTAGTGTGTATAATTAAATGTGTGTGCAGGTTAGTGCGTATAATTAAATGTGTGTGTGATGATTAGTGTGTATAATTAAATGTGTGTGTGCAGGTTGTGTGTATAATTAAATGTATGTGCAGGTTAGTGTGTATAATTCAATGTGTGTGTGATGATTGGTGTGTATAATTAAATGTATGTGCCGGTTAGTGTGTATAATTAAATGTGTGTGTGATGATTGGTGTGTATAATTAAATGTGTGTGTGATGATTAGTGTGTATAATTAAATGTGTGTGTGCAGGTTGTGTGCATAATTAAATGTGTGTGCAGGTTAGTGTGTATAATTAAATGTGTGTGTGATTATTAGTGTGTATAATTAAATGTGTGTATGCAGGTAGTGTGTATAATTTAATGTGTGTTCAGGTTAGTGTGTATAATTCAATGCGTGTGTGATGATTAGTGTGTATAATTAAATGTGTGTGTGCAGGTTAGTATGTATAATTAAATGTGTGTGTGCTGATTGCTGTGTATAATTCAATGTGTGTATGCTGATTAGTGTGTATAATTAAATGTGTGTGCAGGTTAGTGCGCATAATTAAATGTGTGTATGTTGGTTAGTGTGTATAATTAAATGTGTGCGCGCAAACTTCGAGTTTGTAATTAGATACTAACCTCTACCTGTGTTTTAAAACGTGAAATTAAATAATGTTTTCATTTATGTATACTATGTCTCGTCTGCCTGCAATTTAATGAAACAGCTGTCCATCTCAGGGAAGAGTCGATATATATATATATATATATATATATATATATATATATATATATATATATATATATATAAAAGTAAACGTGTCTGTGTGTCTGTGCGTCTGTCTGTCTGTCTGTCTGTCTGTGTGTCTGTGTACAATTCCCTACGCAATAATTCTGTTAATTTTTAGTCTACAGACTTGAAATTTAATATACAAGGTACTGAGATTTGGGAAAATCGATGTGATCGGGATTCGGCAAGAAATTTGGCTTTTAAGGGGTCAAAGTTCAACGATTTGATCTTTGAGAACTCTAACAAACGCCTCCGACAATTTTGGGTCTAAACACTTGAAATTTTAGATATAGGTTCCTTGGACATGGATCTAAATTAATAACTGGATTAGAGCGCAAAACAATAAACGTTAAGGGGTCATAATTTGGGTCAATGTTAAAAATAATTGACCGTTATTTTTTTATTTTATTTTTTTTTGGTTTTGTTTTTTGCTCAGCATACACCTCCAAACACGCGGGCAACGCCGGGCTGAAATGCTAGCATATCTATGAAAGTGAACGTGTCTGTGTGTCTGTTTGTCTGTCTGTGTGTCTGTGTACATTTTCATTCGCAATAACTCTGTTAATTTTCATTCTACAGACTCGAAATTGGATATATAGGGTACGGAAATTTGGGAAAATCGATGTGATCGGTTTTCGGTCAGAAATTTGGTGATTAAGGGGTCAAAGTTTAATGATTTGACCTTTGAGAACTCTACCAAACTCCTCCGACAATTTGGGGTCTAAACACTTCAAAATTTGGATATAGGTTCCTTAAACATGGATCTAACTTAATAACTGAATTTGAGTCCAAAACAATAAATTTTAAGGGTCAAAGTTAAAAAAATTGACCGCTTTTTTTTTGCTCAACATACACCTCCAAATACCCAGGCAACGCCGGGCACCCATGCTAGTATATACGTAGAAATATATTTTCTTATAATAAATGTCAATCTTTATTTAAGAAGTTCAACGTAATTACAGAGCAATAGAGGGACTAAATGACAAAACCTATATTTTCCAAAATTGATGATGTTAACCATCTTATAATTTGTTTTCTTAATTCAGTTGAGTTGCCAGTATCTGTATATATATATATATATATATATATATATATATATATATATATACGATGTCAAAACATTAATTCATTACCCACACAGTAGCAGCCGTGTAGCGTAATGGTGAGAAGCCTTGACTGTCATTTAGGTGGTCGGGTTTCGATCCTGACTCGAGGCAGTTGCCTGTTTTACCCCACTAATGAGCTGCGAAACAGCGAATCAGTACTATATGTGGATTACTATATATATATATATATATATATATGATATTGTAGCTTAATTTATTTATTTGATACGTATGATAGAGAATTAAAAATTATATTTTCTCAAAGAGAAGATATTCTAAAATTAGGCGTGCCATTAGGAAAATTCCTTGTTGCGTAGTTTTACTCATTAAAAGTAGTCGTCCTCTAAAACTGCCAAAACTGGGTTAGTTACCGACATTTCTAAAAATATGCAGAAGAGGTCAACTTAGTTGACAACATACGTTCGTAAAGTCACGATTTATCATCAATATCTTCTTCTTCTTTTTCTTCTACAATATAAAGTAAAGTGGGATTTCCCCCCGTAACATTGACGAGTATAGTTTTCTGAATAAAAAAATACTTAAAAAAAAACAACTTATTCGTGGGGGATTTAGCTCAAGTATCGCGACGCGTTTAAAATAAAACGTTGAAAATGTATTTAAATATATGTCCTATAATATATATATATATATATATATATATATATATATATATATATATACACACTAATACAATATATATATATATATGATATGTAGTTATATATATGCATATACATATATATATATATATATTATATATGTAGTTTGCTTGAAACATTGTGTGGAATAGGTATGTAGTAGACATTTAGAAGGTTATCATCGTAGTGTGAGGAATGAGATATAGTCGTTGTTCTTAGGAATTGTTTATTTATTTTAATAAAGCTATAAGACAGAGAATATACAATTTTTTTTAAAGATTACGCTAAAGCAACAAGTTATAAACTAAAAAAAAATAATAAATATATGTATATATATTAATTTTATAAAGAAAAAGGAACAAAAAAATATGTTAAACCCCTCCTTAGATTTGCTCCCAGGCTTCACACAGCCATCCATTTTCCGCTGCATCGTTTAGCATGCTTTGAATCGATCTGTCACGTATACCATTTGAAAAGGGAATTTTTTTCCGAAATTAATAATGGGTATTGTCGTAGACGTAACAAGTACGACATTTTTATTTAATACAACTGAATAAATATATGTATATATAGAAATATATGTGGGTTACTTATTGATTTGTAAATCGCCACTTGTCTTCGTCTTCTTCCAACAACAACGACTATATCTCATTCCTAGCATTGTGATAGCCTTCTAATTCTCTACTATATATATATATATATATATATATATATATATATATATTCTATCTAGTGTATGTTTGTGTGAGAGAGAGTAGATCCTAATAGACTCAGAAACGGCTGGGCCAATTTTTTTTTAATTTAGTACGAAGTTACTTGATGAACCTGAGAATTTTTAAGTGAGAGTTTTCCCTAGAAACGATTAATGGTATATACTTCAAATAGAAGTCCCAAAAGAATCTGTTTAGTAGGAGATAGCAGATAATTATTGCTACATGTTTAAAAAAAAATATCCAACATATTGAGTTTTATTTTAAATTTGTTCAGTCGGAGTATTAATTTAAGTGCAAGCGTAAAAGTGACTATATTCCCAGTATTAAGTGGTCATCGTTCAACTCATTACACCGCAGAAAAATACGAAATTAATCTGAATAGATTAATTATTATATACAATGCACAACATCATTTCCTTTTTAATTACAGCTTATCTAACGAATAAAATGCTATCAAAGACAATTAACAACATCCGTTTTTTGTTATAAATATCGACAAAACCCACAAAACCCTTTCTTCGGGCCTTTTAAAAATATACACAACACTATCCCTCTATATTTATTTGTGTGATGCCCAAACCTTATAAAGGTTATGTACTATTTTTTATTTCTATTAGTAACAGATTAGCAAGGTTGAATGGGGATCAAAAAATGTTCCACGCTCCCATACATTTATTGTCACCCATTTTTATCAAATCAATCGAATGCCTCCTCTTGTAAAGGACCCACCACCACAGTGGGAGGGAGCGTCACATGTCTCGTCGCAATGACTTAGTCCACGATACATTGTAATCTACACTGCACTGTTGATAATCTACTGTTGAGTTTATAAAATTATCTGTAAATAATGGCTCTATTAATAACGTTTAAAATACACAAAAGTATCGTGATTCATTTGTGCTCTAAACAGAAACATGCATTTCGAAGGTGCTGCTGTTTTATCAAAGAACCAATTGTTGATTTTAAGAAATATTTTTTTTGCATAATCGCTTGAATTAAAATTAAACGGACAATAGTCAAGTATGGTGGTTCAATTGTGCTCTATAAAGCAACATTATTTTCAAATGTATAAAATAACTTACAGTCGATTTCATAGGCTAGGTCTTTCTGCTTGCGCTGTGACAAAATTCTCAAATGAACTTGTGATGTTAGGCTGTATAAAAGTGTTAACTTTGGTCCAAATCGCACTTCCTTCTTGCATCGTTTTTTTTTATTTTCGATATTTATCAGATGTATTACGATACAAAACCTACGCAAGGATACTCACGGAAACATCGAGAATCTTCGGGCGAAAAAAAAATCAGCCCAGTCGTTTCTGGACCGATAGGAAACGAACTCACACACATGCATACACGGGCGTGCGCATGCGCGCGCGCACACACACACACATACACACACACTAAGACAAAGTTCAATTTTAGATAATAGTAGAGAGTAGTGTTTCGATTTTAGAATAATTACCACAATTACAATTGGTTTTTGTTTGCATATGACGACACAAATCTTTAGAAGAGTTGTTTACTATTATTATTATTATTATTATTATTAGTAGTAGTAGTAGTGTTGGTGGGGGTAGTGGTGGTGGTGGTAGTGGTGGTGATGGTAGTGGTGGTTATGGTGTGATTGCTGTGGTTGTTATCAGTAGTAGTAGTAGTAGTAGTAGTAATTAAATATCCTAAAAACTTAGTACAAAACTGGTCCATCAGCAGTCCATAGTGTCCGATGCAAACAAAAAGAATAAAAGAAAAGAAAAATATCTGCTGCTCCTCTTTATATGCTTGCGATCTTGCCACCTCATATGCAAATATGATAGTTCCGCTAAAAATATTGATTTTTAAATTGGAGCAAAATTTGACAAGAGTGCGTCGCATTCAACCCCGGAAATTGTTAGCTGGAGATGCGGCATAGTAAACACTTGATCATTTAACCTCAGTAGGAGTAGTGGTAGTATTATGTGTTACTTCGAGATCTCTGACATTATCAATGAGCACGTACTGGAATTTGCGTGACAACAATTCTCACCAGATTTCCAATAAGTTGAACTTCATTCGATCGATCAGCATTTCAAGTTTTACTGCGTTCTCAAAGCTGCAATTTATAGGTACGGGCAAAAATGGGTGGATACAGATAGGGGGCCAAGCTTTGAAAGCCGATTTATCATATTTTTTGTAGGTTTCCAACTACTTTATGGTTGTATTAGAAAGATTAAGGACTAAATTTAGTTTCTGAAAGGAAAAATTTAAAGTTACGAAAAATGTTTTCACAGTGAGCTAACATATTCAGCTAAATCTTGAAGTTAAATAAATTCATTGTAAAAATCCTTTTCAAGATACATATTATTTTTCTGTATCTATTTTAAAGATAATTAGTAAAGTGAAGTCCTATGATATTGAATTAAATAGGAAAATAAACACATTGCCTGTGAGAAATTAATTAGGTAAAAAATCGAGTAATTCTGCTGTTCGCAAAACGCAACAAACGAAGGTTTTGTAAATACGGAATATACCGAAGCCCAAAATTACAGCCAGTCGAAATACTGTGAAAATCATGTCATGTCATTAAAAGGGAGATACTAGTTTTCATTTGTTCCCAGACGTGTATCCGTACATTCCTATTTTGAACGTTTATATCATTTTTAGCATTTTTTAAATTTAATTATTTTTCTATGTTCCGGTTTTAAATTCTTTTTTTTTTTAGTTAATGTTCAAGGTTATATAAAACTTATGTTACGCCGAAAGTTTCACATTCTTTCAAGCAAGGATAATATAAAAGTCTTACATATAAAAAGTATGCGAATCCTGTAACTTAAAAAAATAAGTAGAAATATTTTTTGCTATTATAACTTTTTTTGTGAAAATATTAAATAAAGAAGGCTTAATTCAATGATAATACCGGTAGTTCGAGAAATTCATTTTTCTTCGAGTTATATCGAATTCATTAATACACATTTAGGGGCTTTTATCGTAATATTCATGTAAAAATTATTTTTTTTAATTGTTATATTTTATGATGCTTTATTTTCATAAAAAAGCAAAAATAAATTCCGTTATTTTTTTTTTTATTACTGAAAACCATAACTTTAGTGAAGGTAGTTTTTGTTTAAATAAAATAGTACATTTCTTCTAAGATTTAAATAAAAATAATGAGTTTAATATATTTCGTGATCATTATATACTAAATACTAAAAATTTCATTAAAATTGGTTTATTTTCTGATTTTTTGTGAATTTTTAAGTAAAGGGTGAGGTTAAAATATTTATACATTTTGAGCATCGGCATTCATTTTGCTCGTACCTAGCAATTTAATTCTTGCTGATAACATTTTTTTTTTTTTTTGTGATGTCTTTCGGCAGTCAGAGCCCTCCAAGGTCACTGCGGCAAGCGGCCTCCAGTTGGGACGGTATAGGCGGCGTCGAATCAATAGACCGCTGCACCGTTTCGCTGTCCCTCTTTACACAGACAAGCATGTGGCGTAAGCTATTGGATTCACTGCGTCTCATAGCGGTATAACCGGGGATCTGAGGTTCGTCTGGTACAGACTTCAGCCAGGTATCCAGCGCCGACTTGAACGATTCTGTTTTGCAGTTCGTGATCTCTCTGATGTTACGTGGCAGGCAATTGAAGAGCGTAGGACCCCGGGAATTTAAACTCGATTCCCTGAGCCGTCGGATCCAGTTGTCCCTGGCACTGGTTAGGGATGGTACCACACACCTTCTGCCACGTTTTGAGATATGGTGCTGTATACCAGCGTTGGGCACCTGGTTCTCCATCATACGCCAGGTATAGATGATTAAATATCTTTCTTGCCTGCGTTGAATCGATTTGATATTCAACGTATCCAGCAGTTGCCAATAATTCAATTGACTATAACCAGTTATCTTTCTTAGAAACGACTTCTGGATGGCCTCTAATGCTTGAATATGACCTTTTCTGTCCGGAGTCCACAGCTGACAACAGTAGTCAATGTGCGGCAACACCAGCGACTTCCAGAGTGTCAGCATTAGTTTTTTTTTGTCTCGTTTCGAAAGTGCGTAGAATCTAACTGGAAAGGCTCCGTGCAGTTGAACAAACTTTGTCGATCTGGGAGGTGAATGTACCATCAGAATCCAACGTTACTCCCAGCTCGCGCACAGTATCTTTGGTTTTAATTAGCTTCCCGTCTTGGGTCGAGTACTTAGATGCTTCTCTCAGGTCCTTCCTTCTACCGTATTTGATACACTCGAATTTCCCGGAGTTAAACTGCATATTGTTGTCATCCGCCCATTGGTAGATAGCGTCTAGATCATCTTGGAGAGCCTGTACATCAGAAGAATCTTTTATTTTCCTGCCAATCCTAGTGTCGTCGGCAAAACTTGAGACGAAAGACGATTTGACTTTTTCGTCTATGTCGCCGATTAGTACGAGGAACAGCAGCGGACCAAGTACAATCGATAGCTTTCTCTGGAATCTAAATGTTCATAAAACTCTACAGGATTACAATAGTATATGTATTTTTCAATGGAGGTCTGGATGGTGCTCTTCCTCCTTATTCGTTTAATACTGGCTAATAATATAGTAGTAGTAGTAGTAGTAGTAGTAGTAACATAACTTATGGCCTGCTATATTATGAAGTTCCTATTTAATTTGCCTCCTCACGAGGGCAGAGTTAGACACCAGGGTCGGTTTTTAATGTGGAGAAAAGAAAAAAAAATTGTCTCGGTTGTGAAGGATTTCTCCTCCACTAACTAAGAACAAAAAAGTTGAAGTGCATTATCATATAAGATACTATACTTTGATCTTGACCCGAAGGCCAAGAAATGTTATCATGTTTTTATTTTATTTTTAATGTTTAGCTATTTTTTAAAACTATGTAGCACGAGACATTTTATTAACATCCGTATTATTATTATTATTATTATTATTATTATTATTATTATTATTATTATTATTATTGTTAATTATTATTATTATTATTATTATTATTATTATTATTATTAATCATCATCATCATCATCATCATCATTATTATTATTAGTATTACTGTTGTTAATTATCATCATCATCATCATCATCATCATCATCATCATCATCATCATCATCATTATTATTATTCGTAGAAGTAGTAGTAGTACCAGGAAGATAAACAGCATAAACAACAATATAAGTAATATTAGCATCTGCAGTAAGCTGTTGACTCTACATTCATATGTTTAGTATACTAAGTATACTTCAAACGAAATTTGCTTCAATTTTACCGATAGTTCTAACGTTTGAATATGTTTATTGATGATAGTAGTAGCAGTAGTAGTAGTAGTAGATTTAGCCCCACTATATGACGGATTCGCATTTCAAGGATACATCGTTAAAAATGTGGAATGAACGTGTTTTGAAAACTATGAATTAGTGCTAGCTAATAACGATATCCGGAAGGGTGCGCTGACATGATCAGATCTGAAAGCAGGCCATAAAAATATCGAAAAGAATGTGTTATCCCTATCAACAAGCCAATAAAATAGAATCATCTATGGGAGAGCTAACCAATAAACTATTTTAGATAATAACGCTTAAAACTAGCGGGAAGCGTGTACTAATCGTATCGTATATCTGGTTGTGATATTATGAACATATCTTGGAGAAACCACTAAACAATTAACACATTTGATCAGCACTTAAAAACCGTGAGCATATCTTGAAAGAATCTTGAGCATATAGAAATCTTAAACATGTCTAGTAAGCTGAAACTTTTCTATACAAATGACTTTATCTTGGAAGAATTTCTATAATTTGACGAGCTCTAACATCTGGCATGTATATCAAATCTAATATGGATCTGTTGCTAAAGACGCCAAAAGAATAGTTAGATTATTGTACCGCTCCAGAAAATATCTGCCTCCTGGTGTAATCTTCTGCCTATGTGCCAGTCAGATATGTCATCACATGTAGTATTGTTATCGTATCTGGGGGGGGGGCCGCTCAAAGACTTATTCTTGCCTAGATAGACTTTAAATTGACTGCGAAATCATGTATTGATAATTTCTTTTGTTCGTTAAAGTCCTTTTTCTGAGAAGAGACGTTATTAATCTTACTCCAATCTATCTTTATTTTTATTCAAATTTATCGACTGAGCTCCAATATATGGTGCCTTCTTGTAAGACATTCATAGCAGGAACTCGTATTCTACTACAGTGAAAAAGATCTCTCTTTCTTGAAATTTACACGGACAGAGATTCTTTGCAATATACTTTGCGTCTGTAGAAGACATTTAAACGGAACTTCTTCCATTTAGATTACACCATTATTTCTTTCAAATACAATGTCACTAGATCTCGGATGTGAATCGTCTCGGACCTGTTCTTTTTACATGAATCCTTTTCTAATCTTCAAGTCAAGTTCTTCATTTCGCAAGTAATACTTGTTCGATGTCATTAACCCTTATCCTTGAGTGGCTTTTCAACTTGACGGTTAGTGACCTAGCTAGCATTTTTGTTCATACCCAGAAAAACATTCGCTAATGTATTGATATATCTGGCGGTTGTTAGTTCCTGATTAATATCACAGAATAACAATTGTGGAACACAGACAATAGAGAAAATAGATGAGAATCACGTATTAAAATTATTGTGCATATCCGAAAATGTATGTGTAAAACGCTAGGAAAAAAATCTAACAAAGCTTGGAAGATATCTTTTCTTTTTTCTTTTCTTTTCTGTAAATCTTGAGTAATTGATTTCACAAAATATAAAAAGAAACACATTTGTAATAAATTAATTCTTTTTTTTTGGTATGCAAAGAGGATTGCCATTGACATTTTGTCACTCCTTTTCGTCTTTTTTTCTTTTACATGCTCTGGGATGTCGTTTATGAGCCTATGAAGTAAATGTAAAACATGGGAATAATGGAAATAGTATTCCAACGAAATAGAGAAATAAAACTCGGTTTGTTCCTTTTTTATTTATATAAATTTACATACACACACATACACACAGACATAGAGAGAGAGAGAGAGAGAGAGAGAGAGAGAGAGAGAGAGAGAGAGAGAGTTTTGCTTTTGCGATATGTTTTGAATTAATTCAATAATTTATGAAAGTACATTTTTACCTAAATGCGAGTTGCCAATAATTTTCCCTTTAACCAATTTGGTACTCCCATATTGGGAGCGGCATGCATATTGTTTTTAAAATAGAATTATATTTTAAAAACAAAAATGTTTTATATATATATATATATATATATATATATATATATATATATATATATATATATATATATATATATATATACACTCAGAGAAATAGAGAAAATATCAACTAACTGCGCAACATTAAAATTTATCAGTTAGGGAAACTATATTTCATTTGTGTATAGAGCTCTATCATAAACCTGAAAAATGTAGGTACTTAATATTGGATCAATTACTGAACGTTTTCGTCTTTCTTATATAAATGTCGATAATATATGTCTGTTTTAGACATTGTTTTTACTTTTTCTCAGGGCAAACAAAAGATCATTCATAACTGCCGTTCTAAAAAAAAAGACGTTATTTAGACAAAAATTACGTAATATAATATAATTGAAATGGGGGGGGGAGATGAAAACAGCTTATAATAACTGTTATACTATTGTGCGTATTCTTCATTTCAAATATAATTTAAAAACAGTTTATATATATATATATATATATATATATATATATAGAGAGAGAGAGAGAGAGAGAGGGGGGGAAAGATATATATATATATATATATATATATATATAAAGAGAGAGAGAAAGAGATAGATAGATAGATAGATAGATAGATAGATATCAGGCTCATCTCTGTGTTCATTGGTTTACTCCTAGAAGGAGCCTGTTAAATACAAGATTAAGTACGCATTGGTTAGTCCTACATGGGCTTCTCTTTGGTTGGTTGCTTTTGTTTTACGGCATATCAACCCTTTTCCGGTTATTTAATGCCGAATCCAGTGATTTTGAAGAAAAAAAAATAATAGAATATATTTGTTTTTTTTTTTCAAGTCGGTTTCTATTCAACCCATAGTTAGTACCCTAACCGATTCTACCACTCCGGGTCAGAGTGAACCTGGGCGCAATGGCAATTAAAGGGTGGCTACACACTCCCCAAAGCCCACAAGCTTGGGCCTCACCATCGGATATAGTTTAAGGTCATATCCATGACCGGGGCTACTTAGGAATCTTACCTTTAGCCTTTGGACTTGAACCGCATTTGAAGGAAATAAATAGTTTTTCAAGTTGATAATATACTGTTATAGCTTTTCAATTTTGTTTAATTATTTATCTGTTCGTCTATCTATCTATCTATCTATCAATCTATCTATCTATCTCTCTCTCTCTATATATATACATATATATATATATAGAGAGAGAGAGAGAGAAAGAGTATATATAGAGAGAGAGAGCGAGAGAGAGAGAGAAAGCAATAGAAGAAATCGATGATGAAAATAAAAGGGATTTACTTGCAGTATTTATTGATACATCAATCCTAGTAAAATATCCTTAAGCCATATATATTTTTACATATATAATTTCTGTTTGGAATTCGATTGGTAATTCAGTTTGATTACAGTTGATACAATGTTGTTACAATAACATTGTGGGACCCCGATTTGTATAAGACGTTTATATCATTCTAATATGAGACATACTACTTCTAAGCGCTGTAGGATTATACAACAGACGAAATATACACCTGTGGAATTTCTCCGGGTCTCTCTAGCGCGCGCACACACATACACTCACGCACACACGCTCACACACACATGCACGCGCACACACACACGCGCACGCGCACGCACGCACACACACACACAAACACACACATATATATGTGCATACAAACACTAAGATATAGATACAAATGCCGAGAACAAAAGATCAAGATTGGTAGCTAGACAGTTTAATAGTCAGAGAAACATCGTAAAATAAATAGAGAGCGTGAGAAAGTTTGAAATAGATTAAGAGCGACATGAATATTTTATAATTGTAACATTACAAAGCGGAAATACATACATAAGCAGTAAACGGACAGATAGATAAATGGATCTACAGATTGAAATTCATAGATGGATACACTAAAAGACCGGGAGGAAGCCTAAAGAGATATTTAGAAATACATAGACCGACATGCATCGAAACAAATAAAAAGTAAGAAAAAGAATAAATAAAAAAGATGTAAACATACTAAGAAAAGAAAATAGATAAATGAATCAATAAATCGATAGATAGATAGATAGATAGATAGATAGCCGAATTAGTTAAACATAAAATAATGACAAAATCTAAAAGTTTATTTTTACCCTCTCTGTCTTAATTTGTTCTCTCAATTTATTTCCCAATCTGTCTGTCTGTCTGTCTCTCTCTCTCTCTCTCTCTCTCTCTCTCTCTCTCTCTCTCTCTCTCTCTTCTTGTGTCTTCATATAGGTGTTACGAGCTGCCTTTAATAATTTTCCAGACTATTTCTGTACAGGCATTTAAAATTATGGTACACTCTTGAAAATCCAGTATGTCATTGCTAGCAGGAATTGGAAACACCGTACTAAAGCCTGATTGTCACAGCTGGTGAATTTCAAAAATGCAATCTAGAAAGGAAAAGACTTTAGAAGGACGATATGTAATAAAATTCTGTTTTAAACTTGGAAAATGCCACAGAAAAGTACGAACAGCTTCGGACTGCTTTTGGATCATCTTCCATGAATCAAGCCTCAGTTTTTGTCAGTTGCATAAGAGATTCCAGGAGGACAAGGTTTCTGTGGAGGATGATGGAAGGTCTTAAAGGAGTAAGGAAGTCAGAACAACAGACTTGATTGAACAAATAAAGAATTTTATGGATAAAAACCGTCGCGTATCTATAGAGACAATACTTGCAAAGTTGATGTCAGTGTGGGGACTATACATACAATTATTGCCGAGTAACTGAAAATGCGGAAGAATGCGCAAAGTTTGTCCCAAGAGTGGTCCATCCTTGTCATAGACTATTTGCCCATGATGGACATCAAAACAGTTTCTCATCCACTCTACAGTCCAAAATGTGTTCCCTGTGAATTTTGATTATTCTCTAGGCTCAAGGAAAATCTTAGAGATAAGTGAAAAGATAAAAGATGCTGTGATGAGGATCATTGATATGCTCACACAAGAGGACGTCCAGAAGTTGTTGGAACGGTAGAAGATAGCAGTCAGAGGAGACTAGAGTTTTATGTGCATACTATCAATAAAAGTTCCCGCGTGAAAAAAGTCTCGAAACTTATTGAAGGCACTTGGCACATAAAAGCTAGAAATCTGTGAATGATTTCCTGTAAAATTAGAATCCCAAAGTTTTTTGAAGGTCAGTATAAAGCTTCCTAGACAGGCAAGTTGAGATGTGAAATGGATAGGTAAACAGATGAACAAAACTGACATAATTTAAATATAATATAAAGAAATAAAAAAGAAAAGTGAGATTAAAAGAAAAAGAAACGGTGAAAATCTAAAAGAAAAACAAAAAAAAAACACGTTATCTTCTTCTATAATATAAATCTCACCTCTCTGTTTAAATGTATGTATGTATATTTGTCTGTCTGCCTAAAACTTTCGATAGAGAAAGCAGATTTTCACGAGACATGTAGCGTTTTGAAACTCGACTCTTCGGACGATAAATATCGAAAAATTGGATAAGAATATTAATTCATTCCCTCTCAAAAGAGCACTTTTCTACATGGATGAGTCGCTTTTTTCGCCGATATAGTCATTCCCTCTTTTTGATCGACTAGCCTTATTTAAACATTCGTCAATTCCGGTTTGGTGATGGATGCAACAGCAAAGACGTCATGTTATCTTTTTACGATTTTTTCCTCCTTCTTAGTACGGGTTCGAGCCTGCCTGCCTGCTACCACTTTTTGTTTTTGCTTAACATACACCTCCAAACACCCGGGCAACGCCAGGCAACGCCAGGTACCCAGACTAGTAATAAATCAAAGAAAAGTATATGAAGTAAAGAATGGAAAATGAAAAAGCAAAACAAAAAAAAAAGAAAAAAGAAAAGAGATTGTGGTTTGATTAGCGTCTATTTGATTCATCCACTTTACAATTCCAGTTTTAAAATTTCCAAATTCTTTTTTGAATATTTGCATAAATATAATGTTTTCCTACCCAATTCTGACAATATTTCTTGATAATTTCTCGCCTTAAATAGACGACAAACAATTTGTAAGCAATTTTTCAAGTTTATGCTAACCAATAATTTATTTTACTCGTTTCTTTCTCCAATAAAAATGTCTTTCTTTTAAAGACCTTGGATTAAGGGCTAGTTTATTCATGTTCCTTGCTTGAACGCTTGATGATTCAATAATTTATTTAATTTTTCAATTTTACTTTTCATCATTTCAATATTTCTTATAATAACTATATAGCAAAAACATTGAGTAATATCTTGTGTCTATGATATCGAATATAACATACAGCGAAACGGTCTGTCTGCGGACGACTATAAAAGCTCCCCTTCCCCATGTAGAGCATTGACGATAAGTGATTTCTTATGTTCCTTGTGGAAATGCAAAGCTCTTTAAAAAAAATGAAGGACTTTAAAAATGTCGGTCAATGTGTCGGTTATATAAAATGATTGTAGATAGCATTTATGATCGCCAATCTCAACGACTATCAACTAGAAGGTTATAGGCTCCGATCTGGGAATAGATGTTGGTCTAGTCGCAGTAAAGAACTGCGATACAGCAAATCAGTCTGTCTGTAGATTATATATATATATATATATATATATATGCCAGGTTAAAGGTATTCAAGAATGATAACTAATGCATTTAACAAGGTTATTAAGAGTGCTCAATAAAAAAAGACCAAAGAATATTTTTATTAAAAATATCCTTTTCAATCTAAGAAAAACTGTGTATTTTTGTTATACAGTAAAACTCCTTTAATTTGAACTTCCTCTTAAGTTGGACTTCCTCTCATTTGGACTTCTTCTAAACCTGGATGTTCTCTAAACTTGAGCTGTCTCGTCATGTAAATTGTATTAGCATATTTCATGCGGAGTTGCAGTAAAACTGTTTACATGGTTTAGTCAGATATTGCGCAGAAATTTTAATATTGGTACTATGTAATTAATGTAGATTAGCTATTGATAATTAATTTACACTAACTGTAATTTTTATTCAGATTGCTACATTTAAAATAGTGTAAAACAACCCATCACAATTGTTTGCAACTCAAAGAAAACATGTGACACTGACTTTACTCGAAAAACGTCAAATTATAGAAAAATTAGATGCTGGAATTTAAAATAGCGTTATATTGAGAGATTATAAGATTGGAAGAAGTACACTGTTTTACATCAAAAAGGAGAAGGAGGAAATATTGAAATCTGCTCCTTTCTCTTCAAATAAAAGACATATCGAAAGAAGTACTCTTCGCAGACCAAAGCAACTTGAATTCCATCGAATATTGCATGAGCGGTTTGTAGCAAAATGGAATGAAGGTGTAGCAATATCTGGATCCATGTTGATTGCTAAAGCAAAATCTCTTAAGGAAGAGTTGAATATCGCAGAAGATATGAAATTCAGTGAAGGCTGACTAAGGCGCTTTAAGTGTAGACAAGGTATAAGACAACAGTGTTAGGCGAACAACGGTCTGCTGATACACACGCAGCATCAAATTATTGTGACAAATTCAAGACGATAATTGCCGATTATGTTTTAACACCAGAGGATGTGCACAACGCTGATGAAAGTGGCGTAAATTGGAAGTGCTTACCTACAAAAACATTAGCCGGATCCGAGGAGCAGAAAATAAAAGGATTCAAATTAAATAAATAAATACTAACAGTGATGGTATGCGCTAATGCTTCTGGAACTCATAAACTTAAGCTTCTTGTCATCGGCAAATCAAAGTGTCCCCGAACATTGAAAGGAGTTTCGCCTTTGCCAATATCCTATTATTCTTCACGAAATAGATGGATGAATCAACAGTTGTTTAAAAAATGTTTTTGCAAGAATTTGTGCCAGTTGTCCAGAGGCGTTTTCTTGAATTAGGTAAACCTGATTCAAAGTGCTTGCTTCTGTTGGACAATTGTAGAACACATCCTCCTGAGTCAAAACTAGTGTCATCTTGCGGGAATATTTTTGTGTGCTACTTACCACCTAATGTGACTTCTCTCATCCAAGCTATGGATCAAGGCATTATTTGGAACTTAAAATGTTTCTACAGAAATGATTTCATGATGAATATGATAAATGGTATCGTGAGTATAAGCGGTTTTCAGCGCCATTTTATTATCAGATATGCCATATTTTCTCTAACAAGTGCACGGAATTAAATTAGAGCAAGCACATTAACAAAAGCATGGGGAAAATTATGCACAGCGCCAAATGCTTCTGAACTGAAAGAATCGGAGAATACATCTGGTCTAGAAAAAATTCTTGAAACCAAACGGTTACCGACCAACCACGCTGTTCTTAAATCACTTAATGCAAATGATGTTGAAATGTGGGTACAACAAGATGAGGAAACTACTGATCAATATCCTGAAGGCAGTAATTGTGATGAAAATAACGACACCTCCCATTCTCTTGACCCTAATGTAAATAACCAAGAACACTCTGATGAAGCAATATCATAGGATGATGCAGAAAAGTCTATGGAGACGGTTATAAAATTTCTAGAAAAAAGTCCTTACTTTAGTGACAACTATGTTTTGCAAGCAATGTCACTCCGAAGAGATGTAATCATAAAGACGCTACAGAATCAAGAAATTGTAGGTTTTAGTGATCGCTTACGGAATACAATGGCAGCGCCCGAGAGCTCAATCGATGAAAATAGAAACTGCAATGAGACTCATTCAATGAATAACTAAAAAAAAACTGTATTTTACATAAATGTATGATTTCTCTAGATGATAACTTAGGTAATAAATGCCTAACAAGTAAGAGTAGATTTAATTTATTTTCAATGTTTTTGTTCCTGGTAATAATATTTAACAATTCCTACTTGCAATATATCGTAAACACAACTTGATATATACTTGAAGTATCATATAGCAATGAATTTCATTTACTATTTCTTAATTCTTAGAAAATTAAAGTTAACTGCAGCACATTTTTTTATCACGAAACTTGAACAGCATCCTCTAATTTTAACGACACGGATGTTCAAATTATTGGAGTTATACTGTATATGTGTTTTTAAAGAATTGTTGCTGAACTTTTACTATTCAATGAACCACGTGTAAGACGCAACATATCAGCACTAAAATAATATGAATGTGAAATAAATGCATATATAGCTTTAGAATGTTCACTATATATATATATATATATATATATATATATATATATATATATATGTATATATATATTGCTATTCAACCTTTGTCCATTTATATATATATATATATTTATATATATATATATATATATATATATATATATATATATATATATACAGTGAATAAATGACAAAGGACTATATTCCAAAGTTCATGATGTTGGCCATCTCATAATTTATTCCAAAATTCATGATGTTGATCATCTTATAATTTATTCCTTCAATTCAGTTTACATTTACAATTCTTGGCAGAAGAATTGTAAATTTCAACTGAACTAAAAGATTAAATTATGAGATAGTCAACACACACACACACACACTCACACTCACACTCACACTCACAATAGAAGTCAAGATTAATTACTTCGGAGAGAACAGTTTACAACATTTTTCTGTTCTCTTATGAATAGTAAATTCGATATGTAATGATGCTATAACATATTACTAGAATCGTCTTTTCTAATTCTGACCAAAATATAGTACATTATTTTTTATTCTAGAAGGTGTAAAAAAAAGTTTAAGAGGTATTTATAAAGAATTTGAAACGAAAAGGTTCTTGCATAATTTGTGTTGACTGATTATAAATCAAACTCAATGCAAATCTGTATTATTGGATCTTTGAAATGTAAGATTATGACCTAATAAAAAGATTAAAATAAGTATAACAAAAACAAAAATAAATAAATAAAAAATGGGGAATATTTAATCGTTGATGTTTAATACCCATATCAAAATTTTTAGAAAGATAGGCGATATCTGAATATTTATGGATGGTTTTCGTACCCTTTTATTACTTTGTCATGGACGCAAAGGAAACTAAATATAGATACAATTGGAGCAACTTACGCCTTGCATTTGTGTTTGTAAAATTCTAAATAACTGCTTAATTAGTTTAGGAGTGAATCCGTACAAGTAAATATATAAACTTAGGATAACTTTATATAAATAGAAATACATCCATGAGAAAGATAGAGAGAGAGAGAAAGAGAGAGAGAGAGAGGGGGGAGAGGAGGGGGAGTGTAAAATGCGGAAGTAACTTGAAAAATGCAAATAAAAATGGACGGCACGTGCACGTATAGGCATAATATAGAGCAACAGGTTGGCTTAGAATAATGCGATATTTCATATATTTGATACAATTTATACATTATTAAAGATTGGTTTTGCAATAAGTAGAACAATTATGAATGATAATAATGAACGCATACATTTAACCGAGCACACGCGGCCTTCTGCCGTTTTTTTTATCGACGAAGTTTCCTTGTAAACAATCATTCTATAGCAGCTTTGTAAGTACTAAGTACACTTACGCATTTTCTATTTAAAAATTAAAAAAAAAAACAAGTAAAAAAACAAAAACAAGTCCGCGGCGATTTTACAAACTGTTTCTATTTTTATACGCTGGTCGGTTATATATCCTTGACAATCAGCATGACTGATTTTTGTTTATGCCGAGCTTATATGCTTTTGGGCAGTCATATCAAGTAAATCTTTTCAGTCTTTACTTTCCCCTGTAGAATGAGTAAGTTTATTGATAATCGACTGAAGCAACCCTTATCCGAGAATGTTTACGGAGCTGCTAAGGCATTTTTGTAGTCCAGATAGCGCTGACTTTTCAAAATAACACCTGACTTTGTGGCTAACCTAGCGAAGAAGAGGCAAATAGAAGCTCCTAGTTTTGTATAGACGAAAAAAAAAATCGTACTAAAATCGATAGTCTTCTTCTTCTTCTTCTTCTTCTTATTATTATTATTATTATTATTATTATTATTATTATTATTATTATTTCTTACTCGCGGTATCCGACCAGTTCTTACCTGATAACGTCCGGTGGTTTACGCGGAAGCTGAGTGATAGTAGACCTGCTCAGTATTTACCTACTCTATGTTTTTGCCAAAGTATTGTATAATTCATTGATAGAGAATGACGGTTTTCTTTGGAACCGAAGTGACACTAAGTCTTCTAAAAAGCTAAATGCCTACGCACTCTTCCAGCCGAGACATTTGTCGCATAAATTTATTCATATGTTTTGGATTACTCTTCGTTTCCCTTTCTAGTTGTTCAAATTTATTTTGTTGTGATGATTATTATTATGTTCTCACACAAACCATTATCAGAGATTGCGCTCTAACAGCAACCGGTTGTGTTCCCTGGAGTTTTCGTAGATTAAATTATTATTCGTGTCATTTGGAATCTTCGGACTACTGTTCTCATCTTAAGTGTCATTTTCACAACGTTCCGGGTATATCTTGTCGAACTCGGGAATGTTTCTTTTGAGCTCGGGAATTTTGACGAAATTTCGAACTGAACCCTCCTTTACTTACTTCACGGAGTAGCATGCTCTCGTTTCGTCAGCAGTGGTTGGAGGAGAGCTCCTGAGTAATTCAAAAATGTATTTCTGGTCGCCTACACTGAGAATTGAACCGTTAAAATTCAGGAGAATATCACTTTTAAAATTGATTTTTTCCAAGTACTCTACCCACTGCGCTAAGGACCCTGTCGAGTTAGAGAAGATACACATGAAGAAGATCGGAGGTTACATCGACCGAAACGTGGTGAAAAATGACACTTAAAAAGAGAACAGTAGTCCGAAGTTTCTAAATAATACGATGAACAAATACTCCTCTAAAAAGTTCAGAAACGTAAATTATTATTATTATTATTATTATTATTATTATTATTATTATTATTATTATTATTTAAACACAACTGTGCACTCTAATACTAAATACTTCGAACCAAACCTAAACTTTGCGTGTAAATATGTATCAATAAATACCTGAAAATATTTTAATTTTTTTTTGATAATAGAGCGTGCTACTCTGGTTCTCTCCTATAAACCTCGTACACACACCCACACACATACACAAACGAAGCACGCCCCTCCAAAAACACACACACACACACACACACACACACACACACACACACACACACACACACAACCAGTTTCGTCGTATACCGGCATTTAGTGTAGATAAAGCTGGCAAATGTACTATATATATATATATATATATATATATATATATATATATATATATATATATATAACGTTTGTATCAATGTAGGTATTTAATTATTATAGTAAAAAAATAATTATATATATATATATATATATATATGGGGGTGTACATGCGTGTGCGTACATGTGTGTGCGTACATGCGTGTGTGTACATGTGTTTGTAAGTACGTCTATGTACATACGAGCGCGCTCTTTCTCACTGACATATTCTTACACACACATGTGTGAGGGTGTATTGTTTTTTTTGTCTTCGCAGAACGTGCGAATGCAAAATAATATACATGCTGACATCAAGTGCATTAATAAATACAGATCCATGCACTCACATTTGACAAACCTATGCAAAAAACATAAACTGATGAACATGTGCATGTTGTTTTGTGAGTCCCTACTAGCAGGCATGGTTTTGAGTAGTTACACTCACATTATTTAGTCATTTGAAAAGCGTGGGCGAAACAAATGCGTTATGGCCGGACTTCTCGCAATCTGCACTACATATGTCTCCTTTCTATATTGATACAAACGTTATATATATATATAAATATATATATATATATATATATATATAAATATATATATATATATATATATGTGTGTGTGTGTGTGTGTGTGTGTGTGTGTGTGTGTGTGTGTGTGTGTGTGTGCTAAGGCACAGCAAAAATAATTATAATTTCGAGCATTCCTCGTCGTCTTAGTTTATAATCACACACACACACACACACACACACACACACACACACACACACACACACACACACAACCACACACACACAAACACACATATATATATACATATATTTATATATTCATGTATGTATACATATATATATATAAATATACATATATATACACATATACATACATATATAAATATATAAATATCTACTTTTATATATATTCAAACACATGAACAAACTAAAGACCCTTTTATGATTTGGTTTGCATGTTTTTTACTTCGAAAAATTATCATTGTAGTATTTCGCTTTCCGAGAATTGTCGATCATTTTCACATTGCGTGGGATACAGAGTTTAAAAAAATTCTAGGAAAACCGACATCTGTCATTATTACTATAATAAATATAAAATAAAGTACACACACACACACACACACACACACACACACACACACACACACACACACACATATATATATATATATATATATATATATATATATATATACTTTATTTTAAAGCAATAATGATAGGTGTCGATTTTCCTAGAATGCTTAAATATATTCTTTACTATTCTTGGAAAGCGAAATGCTACAATAAGATTTTCTGATGTAAACAATATGTAAACAAATCCATAAAAGGGTCTTTAGTTTATTCATATGATGAATATATATATATAAAAGTAGAATGATACATACATACATACATACATATATATATATATATATATATATATATATATATATATATATATATATATATATATATACAGAAAGTTTATATGAGATAAGTAATCTGTACCTTCGGTTTCAAACCTAATAATAGAAAACCGTTTTAGATACTCATATCAAGCTCTCGTCAGTCGATACTCATTATTCTCTCTCTCTTTCTCTCTGTCTGTCTCTCTCTCTCTCTCTCTGTATATATATATATGTGCATATATATATATATATATATATATATAAATATACATATGCTTATATCTATCTATCTATCTATCTATATATATATTTATATATATATTTATATATATATATATAAACATATGAATATGTGAATACAGGTATGTGTGTGTCTGTGATTATATCAACTAAAACGGAGAGGAATTGTCGAAATTATGCATTTATTTGCTAAATCTATCTATCTATCTATCTATCTATCTATCTATCTATCTATCTATCTATATATATATATATATATATATATATATATATATACTGTGTATATACTGTGTGTGAGAGAGAAAAACATTGCAGCTTGTTCGTACATTCTATATAAATCTATAATTTTTAATTAAATAGTGTTCACGCAGATCTTCCATGCGATACTAATGTAAACAGATCAAACATGATTGATCACCATAAGCCACATAATAACGCGAGAGATCGGAAGCGAATGAATTGGACAGATTGCCATATCCATTTCCACGTTCACATCACAACAACCTGTTGATTACAAGATGCAATCCGCATTTGCATATTGCCCACCTAGAAAACATGGGATCCGATAAAATGTTAACATACATTAAAAAAAAAAAAGGCGATACCTCGAGTGCGCTTATTTATTAATTTACTTTTGATAAATTTGTTTGTTTGGTTTTCTAGTTCTTTCCTTTATATTATCGAATAACTAGGGCAGAAGCACGTGACTGTCTGTGCGTGTTTTTTCATTTATGGTTTCATTGTTTTCTTCATATTTAATCCACATATTATCATCCTATTTTTATTCCTCTCTCTCTCTCCCGCTCGTCTCTCTTTTTCTCTCTCCCTCCTCGCTTCTCTTTCTCTTTCTCTTTTCCCTCGCTTTCTCCCCTCATCCTCTCCGTATTTAGTATTAATTTACTTTTTTCTTAGTTCATTTCTCACAAAGAACTTCAAACCTAATCAGTATTAAAGGGAAACGATCCAATTTACCTACTTCCCTCTGAATAGCTTCGCCACACGATTGGAAACAGAACTTCCACCAGCTCAGTTGTATGAAGACAGTCAAGAATTAGCAAGTTACACTGAATTATTAGCTAAAAGCATTTTAAGTGCTATTGTTTTGTAGGAAGATTTCAACGTCTTTTTTCCACATACAGTGCCTGGTATTCCCAAATGACCATTTATTTGGTAGTGATCATTCGATAATTTTATGAATTTATTCAAATGCATGTAATGAAAACGTAAGCAACGTAGGTAAAGATATCATACATACATAATACATAAATACATACATGCACACACGCACACACTCACACGCGCGTACACACAGATATATATGTCTATGAGAAAAATAAACTGACTCAATTATATTCTTACTTTTATCTATACTAATCCTTTAATTTGTGAATCTTGATGTAACTAGAGAGCATATACAATTAACTGATAATCTATATTCTAAATTCCAAGATCTTGTCCATTTTACCGTTTATTTCTTTCAGTATGTGAAAATGTTCAATTCTTGGCAGCAGCTGTTTCGTAGTGCAGCATCATTCATGTAATTATTATATCAATGTATTCAAAAATCGATATAATAACGACAATAGACAAGAGACTTTTTGTCATTTATTTATATATAAGTGTGCTTATATATATATATATATATATATATATATATATATATATATATATATATTCGTCTTCAAATTTGTTATTCATACACTTCTCTCACTGAATTATTTTTTTCAGTTTTAATTTAGTATTAAAATGTGTTTAAATCACCCTTATACTTGAGTGGCGGTTGGCGTCGATGATTTGAAACCACATTAGTAACAAACGGTATCCGTTCAATTCTCTAATTTAATCTCAGAATGATGTAGATTTGTGTTACAGGATACCTATTCGTCTATGCAATTGTTTCAATGCCGAAACACAATAAGTATAGTAATTGAGTTAATTTATACGATTATTTAAACACAAGGTGTTATTGTGCCGAAAAAGTTCCTCGAGATTAATTCTACTTAGCATGCACAGGCAGACTATGGTGTTTTGTTTGTACTGATTTCCCTAATAGAATCAGGAACTCATAGAAAAGATCCCGCAAAGGTTGATAACAGGCGAAGTGAAAGTTCTTTCTGTGATTGGGAAGGATACGAATCCGTTATGCAGGGTCGAAAATTCGTCCCGGAAAGTAATTCGTATATATATGTATAGGATGAGTCACGGGAAATAGAGATTTTAGAACGCTTCTTGCTCTCATTCAGTAGGGGATATCTGTACTATATATATAAATCCCCGAAGCAGTGTTTCATGGTAAACAACTGGTGATCCCTTAAAAATAAATTATTAGTTCTATAGTAAATTCGAGAGCGAGTTGATGCAGTGATCGCAGGTGGTTAAATGACTTACTGACTAGATGGTTTTCTAACGAATGATAAAAAATATTTTTTTGTATAGTTTTAAACGTTAAAAACTTCAAAGACTATATATATATATTTATATATATACATACATATATATATATATATATATATATATATATATATATATATATATGTGTGTGTGTGTGTGGGGCATCATATTTCATTGATACAAGTTTAATTAATGAAATCAAAGCATCGGTTTCTTTTTGTTATCCATTTATTTAAGTTTGCACACCAGCGATCTTATGTGTTAGCGCAATCAGTTATGATAGTAAATATCTTCAGCCATTTGATAATGTTCATACAAATTAAAATGGGCGAATTAATTTTAAAAATGTTCATAGAAACGGTTTAAAGGCATTTTATTATTTTTAATACCTTCGTACCAAATCTGACGATAAGTTTTTATGTGCTAGAATAATGCTTTGAGGATAGAGAAGCTAGGACTACAACTTAGAACACCGGCGAAGCATAGTTTTTTGATGGAGTGTGTACACTCAATAATTGATGAAGTTTGAATGACAAGTCTTCACAGATTTCCATCACGATTCGTGAATGTAATACATACAAGCAAAACTATAGTCATCCAGCGACTAGTAATCCTGTTCTTTTTAAACATAAACTTCCATTGTATATTTTTGATAAAAACATACTGTAATTTGAAAAGTGAATAGTTTTCGCTTCAATCACCTGCCAAGGAAATTTATGTATTTAAAAAATGCATAATGTTTTTTGATAATTGAGCTTTTTTTAAAATCAAATCTTAACAAAGCTATTGTATATATATATATATTTATATATATATATATATATATATATATATATATATATATATATTTATATATATATATACAGGAAAATATGACAATAAAATTAGAAATGAAGAACATCAAACATTAATATTATTTTAATTGGAAGTCATTATTGAGATGAGTATTATTTATATTTATTTATTTACTGCGGACTATTATTCTCATCTTTTATTAGTTGTTGTTACACGACATTTCGGCCAACTATTCCTCTGACCTTCGTCAGTTGGTAAACGCGACGGATAGGAACTTCGAATCACCTAACTGCATTCTTAGCAATTACTGCCATCCGTAGTTCTTGTTGTCTCACCCCGTTTTTTTGGCCCATAAGCAAATGATCCAATTAAAATTTATACGGTATTTCAAAATACTACGTTGTATATTGATTGTCTGAAGATGGCGGTTTCAATCCTACACAAAGCCGGCCAAAGGCTTACTTGGCCAAGAACGTGATGAGACAACAACTATGTATGGCAGTAATTGCTGAGAATGCAGTTAGGAGATTCGAAGTTCCTATCCGTCGCGATTACCACCTGACGAAGGCCAGAGGAATAGTTGGCCGAAATGTCGTGAAACAAGAACTAATAACAGATGAGAATAATAGTCCGCAATAAATAAATTAATATCAAACAATAATATAAACTTATTAAAAATCGTTATGAAAATTAGGATTACAAATAGCTATGTTTGTATTTTTACTCTCTACAATATATACGGTATTTCAAAATACTATGTTGTATATTGATGTAAATAACAATGATCTGTTTTGCTAGTAATATATATTTGATAAGTGAAAAAAAATCATGTTTAATCATTTAGATGAGCTTTCAAGTTTTCTTGATTTCTCATGGGCGTTGTACAATTAAGTATCGCACACACAGACACAAAAATAAATAGAAGTGTTTTCATGCAGATAAAATAATTTGTACTCAATGAGAAATAGAGAGGGAAAAGAAGGTAAATCATATATAGGAAAGAGAGAAAGGGAAAATGAAGAAAGGTTAGAAACAAGAAAGAAAATATAGGTGAATAAATTCAAAGAAAACTGAAACGAAATAAACTATTAATAAATGAATCAAACACAAAATATGTAAACAATATGTGAAAGAAACGATGGAAAAAAAATGATAAACAAATCTAATTATTGAAAAGGTCTGACAGCGAAATCTAGTCACCATCGATGAACATTTTTTTTTTTACAAAGGAGTCACTACTTATCAAGGCCCGGAGGCCATTCGAGGATAAGGGTTAATGCGTGTAAATGGGATAATATCGTAGTAATCGTTAGTAATGGAAATTTGTTAAATTGGATTACTTTAGGGCACGGTTCATCAAGAACTTGTTCACGTAGAACTTGAAGAGGACCTCATTGGAGTCGACTGGATTTTTTTTTTTTTTTTTTTACATAGGCATCACCACATTATCAAGGCCCAGAGGCCACTCAGGGATAAGGGTTAAAGAGTGTACAGTAGAAATTGGACAATATAGTAATCATTAGTAATGAAAATTTGGTAAATTTGATAACTTATATGGAACGGCTCATCAAGAACTTATTTACTTTAGACTTGAACACAACCATATTATAGACAGCCGGAAAGCAGGAAAACGGAAGACAATTCCACAGGCGTGCAGTTCTAAGAAAGAAGCTTTGTTCATGGAATCTACGTTTAGGTTTAGGCACAGATAAAGAGTGGGGGGAATTATTGATAGTGTTTACAGCTAGAGGAGTGTTTCTTGTGAAAGTTTGGCGAGGGGAGATCATAGATTGATGCTCAGTTGAACACTTTCCATGAAAATAACAATACATCAGAGACAAACTCGCAACATCTCTTCTGTGAGATAGAGGTTGCAAGGAGGAGAAAAGAACATCTCCTACGAGGCTACGAAGTCTATTTTGAACTCTATCAAGGCAGGAAAAGTCCTTTCTAGCAGCTCCTGCCCAGATGTGGCAACAGTATTCAATCCTTGGACGTACCTGGCTCTTATATAGATAGAGAATAGCATCAGCAGTGAGATATCTACCGGATCGATAGAAAGATCCCACCATTTTTCCAGCGGCCTTGGCAACAGATTTGATGTACGTGTTCCATTTAAGATCAGGAGTAATGGTCAAGCCCAGAAGCTTGTCAAAACTTGAGGCCTCCTGAAGACGAGAGCCATTCATTTCAATTGATGCCAAATGTGGATTAGAATGTTGATGATGTAAAGAGAGAAGCTTGGTTTTAGATGCATTAAAAGTAACCAGCCACTCCTTTCCCCATTGTACTACGTGCTCAAGATCAGAGGAGAGAGAATTGGAGAGAACTTGGTCGTTTACTGTCTTAGATGTGCTACCATAAATGGTAGTGTCGTCAGCATAAATGTCTACAAATGATGTAAGATGTGATTTGGAAGATCATTAACGTAGATCAGGAAAAGAGTTGGGCCCAGGATGGACCCCTGAGGGACACGGGCATTAATACTGTGAGCTTCTGATTTTTGCCCCTCAACTACTACTCTTATGAACCTATCAGAAAGAAATGATTTAATAATTGAGAAGACTTTTCCAGCTATACCATAGCTAGCGATCTTATGAAGTAAACCTTTATGCCATACCCTATCAAAGGCTTTAGATATGTCAAGAGCAATTGCCCTAGAAAGATTGCCACCGTCGAGAGATTTGCTAATCCTATGCGATATAACTGTAAGCACATCTGCTGTAGATCTAGCAGAACTGAAACCATATTGAGTGTCACTAAGAAGGTTATTTTTGTTGAGATGGTTGATTACTTCTGTATTTAACACAGATTCTAGCAACTTACTCATGACGCACAGGAGACTTATTGGCCTGTACTGAGAGGGGGATGAGCGATCACCTGAATTCTTAAATACAGGGCATACTGATGAAATTTTCCAGGGAGATGGGAAACTATTCTCCTTAAGACAACGTTTAAACAGTTTTGTAAGTATGGGCACTAGTTCAGGTTAAAGTTTTTTGAGTACTATTATTGGAATATCGTCAGGGCCAGTTGCTTTACTGGAATCAAGGTTTTTGATTAGCTTGGCAACATCACGTACAGATATACGTATATCACATAGCATGTTTTCTGATACAGGAGGAAATATTGGAGGTTGGCGGCCTTGGTCGCAAAGGGTAGAATTAGCTGCAAAGTTCTTGACAAAGAGTTTGGCTTTATCACACGCTCTGTTCAGGATTCTGTTTGCTATTTGCCAAAACTGGTGGGAACCAAGCCGCTGCTCAGCTACTTTGGACTTAACAGATTGAGCATACAACTCTCTTGCGTTCCTTATTACTTTCTTACAATGGTTGCTGGCAGTCCTGAAAACGGCTTTAGTTTCCATACATCTATTACGTTTGAAGCAGTGGAAAAAGTGATTTCTGTGCGCAATGGCAGCAGCACATTCTGGAGAGAACCATGACTGGCTGTAAGGTTTTTGCTGAAACTTTTTAGAGGGTATGAAATGGTCAATACCTACAATTAACCATTTCGTCAGGTCTAATACTATAGAGGACACATCCTTTTTAAACATGGAATGCAGAGGTAGATCAGATATAAATGTACGAAAGCTATCCCAGTTAGCCTTAGTGTATCGATATACTGTACGATGGAGAGGTACGTCTGGGGACTTATTACATTTCATTTTTATCTTAATTGATACAACAGAGTGGTCGGAAGATCCAAGAGGCGACAGAACAGAAACTGAACATAGTTCAGGGCAAGTTGTGAGAAAAAAGTCTAGTAGGCTCGCATACTGACCGTCATTATCGGGCACACGGGTGGGTTCCTGAACAATCTGAGTGAAGTCATAAGCAATGGAGAAATCATGGCAGAACCTTCCCTCATCATCGGTCCAGTTTTGAGTGGGTCAACCATTCGACGTTGTGAACATTGAAATCTCCACATACGTGAATGTTAGCTGAAGGATAAGCAGATAAGACTTGGTCAATTTTCTCAGATATGCTTTGAAAGATAGTAACTCCGCTGTTATGGGGGCGATAGAGAGTAAATATAAATGCAGTAGTGTGAGCTAAAGCAACCCGGAAGCACATATAGGGTAAGTTAGGATCTTCCTTGGAGATGTCCCTCCCACATGGAAAGCTATCTTTAATATAGGCACATATTCCATGCCCATGGCGATCTTGGGGGTCAGATTTAGAAGTTAAGTTAGAGTATCCTGTAATTGCAAACTCTTTTAGGGAATGTAGGGAAACGGATTACACAGGCATGTAGTTCTAAAAAAGATGTTTTTCATGCAATTTACGTTTAGGTTTAGGTACAGATATATTGCGGGAGAAATTATTCTTAGTGTTTTCAGCTAAACTAGTGCTTTTAGTGAAAGTTTGGCAAGGGCGCATCATAGACTTGAGCTCAGACGAGCACTTGCCATGAAAATAGCAAAAAAGAAGAGACAGGCTTGCAACAGCTCTTCTGTTGGAAAGAAGTTACAGGGAAGAAACAAATGCATCACCTACTAGGCTACTAAAATGGCAGATGAAATTATCCTCAACATGTGGTCGCACTGATATCCATATCCACATGAAAAAAAAAACAAGTGAATAATTCGTATTAAGAAACGAAATGAGAAAACATGTTAGAGCGCAATGCTTAAAAAGAATAAAATGCAAACAACGAAAAAAATGTAGAAATTTACATAAAAAGAATAAAAATAAAATATACAAAAAAAAGTCTCATCATGGAAATAAGTTGAAGGTAAAGAAGGTATCTGACTTTTTATTTGCTTTCTATATGCCTGACATATAGTAAAATAGCAGAATCCGTTGTTCGGCTGAATTTTTGGTGACCACTGCCGTCCGTGAACAATTGCGGACAGTGGCGGCCTTAGTCGAAATTAAGTAATCTGGCTCTCATTTGTGATTAGTGCTGGTATGAGGTGATAATATGCAGGTATTGTTTGAAATTTTTTAAAAGAAATTAAATGAATGTGTAAATCAGTATGAATTAATAAAATTACGAAAAAAAATCGTCCATTTGAATAATAATGGAATAGAAAAACAGAAGCTTTAGAGGTTAGGGGTTCTCATTGTATCTGAACTATTTTGAGTGATCGAAATTAGTAGTAGCACTCCTGGCTGTTTTCGTTTGTTTGTCCAAGTCGTCTTCTTCTTCTTCTTTTAAACTCTTCAACTAATTCAGTTTTATGTTGTCTTTTTGCAACGTGTAAAACAAAACACGACTTTTTTCACTTCACTTTTTTAGTATTGTCATGTTAAGAAAGGTGTTTGGAATAAAAATCCCAAACTCCCTATGTAAAGAACGTCTTTCAGAATAGACACCAACAACCTCTCCTATCTTAAGAACGGCGTTCGGAATAGACACTCCCAACATCCCTATGTAAAGAACGGTTTTCGAAGTAGACAACCCCCGTTATTTTTTTGGGGGGTGGGGGAGATCCTCAAAATTAAACCGTGATAATTGTTTTCAGCATACCCACCCGAAAATGCTAAAAAAATATTGGGGGTGACAGTCTCGGTAGGAGAAAAGTAGATTTGTTTATCGCGCGTGCGTAGAAACCTGGGAGTTAGGGTTAAGGTTAGTGTGAATAATACAGATCTTTGCATTTCTATAAGTCTTTGCATTCGCAAAATTTGAATGAAGTGTTCTTAATCAGCATAGTTGAAAACCCATAGAAGTAGTCATTCTAAAGCAAATTGTTGAGGTGAACCTAATGTACTAATTTACCCCCTCCCATAAAAAATTAACGTGTGCGCAATGTCGATAATCAGTAGATGATATTGCCGAAACATTTATTTTTAACTCGGCGGCGATTGTAATAGATTGCGCAGGTTGGAATAAAGTATATTTAAATAAAGTTAATACAAACAAAAAAAAAACTTAACCATGTGAGAAATTATTAAAATTAATTACTGGAACAAATGTACAAAATAACCGAGCAAGAGAGAGAGAGAGAGAGAGAGAGAGAGAGAGAGACAAAGAGAGAGAGACAGAGAGAGACAGAGAGAGAGAGAAAGACAGAGAGAGAGAAAGACAGAGAGAGACAGAAGGAAATAAATGTTTGATGTTTGTCTTCGGCATTGCTGTGAAATTTTTTTCTTCTGCATCAGAATTAAAAAGTGAAAAAGAGAAAGAGAGAGAGAGAGAGGAGAGGGAGAGAGAAAGAGAGAATTGGGAATAATATATACAAAGAGAAACAGTGGAAATGTAAACTTACGTATGTAAGAAAAAGAATGCAACAGTTTACTTAGAAGGCAAAAGTAGGTATATTTCGACACCATATTTGAATGATAAAATAGTGTTTGTTTAGCATGCAAATACCGTTAATTCGGAATATACGAATTGTTAGAGGTCAGCCAATCAGGTTGAGCAGAATTAGTCTGGGGTGACTTTATCATTTTTTAATCGGAAAAGGTAAAGATTATGTTATCTATGTGTTTATGATCCAGTTACGAAGGGTGGAACCTCATATCTGACGATAGTTCAGAATTTCTCCCGGTAATGACTGGAGCCGATAGTAAGGCTTGAGATTTAAAGGGGAAAGTATGAAGTACTTCTTCTAAAAATGGTTTCCATTGTGATAATGTTGCTCCTATGATGAAATCTAGGATTTTATAACGACTTAATGTGGTTAAAATGTCTCTCTAAAGTTGCATAAGATAGTGACTAATAGTCTAAACATAATAAATTTGTATGTGGAATCTGTCGTTTCAAACCTACGGTACTTTGGTTCTGAGGGAAATTTCTGCAATCAAAATATTATATATAGAAATGAATTGGTCTGGAAATTTTTTTCTTGCTAAATTTGGAATAAACAAAAAATCGCAACTCACTATTTCGTGCAGAATGCATTAGGCGGTTTTAGTAGTAAAGTAAATAAAAATAACACTACACGAATTTGGTTATTTTCTCTCGTATATCCCTGATTATTTGTTCTTTCGTGATAATATAATTCGTTTATTGTATTTCTGTGTTTAGTAACAATTAACTCTTGATAAAAATAACATCTAGGGGTTTTCTTGCATTATTTTTAAAGCGATATATATATATTTATGTGTCTATGTGTGTGTCTGTGTGTGTGTGCATATATATATGTATATATATGTATATACAAATATATTTATATGTACATATATATGTATATGTATATATATATATGTGTGTAATATATGTATATATACATACATATCGATGCATTTGTGTATGCATGTGTGCTTGTGCGTTCCCTATAGAAATAAAGATTAGAGAATCTACATAAATTCTAAAAGTGTATACTTTGTAAAATTAGGCAGCAATGACAATGAAAATGTTCCCGACTCTCTGAGGGCACCATTAAGGAAAGAGTGCAAAAAGGAACAGATTTTGTTTAAATCATTTAAGCGTCTCTTCAGACCAGAAGAAACTCAGAAATAGTAGTTTTAGTACAGCTTTGGAGATATCCTTAATTTGATTTTGGGTGGTTTCAGTTATACTCAAAACGTAATATGAGATTACAGTATTATATTTGATAAGTAGTAATCGAAAAGTGTTCAACATCCTAGATAGAGGATTGCGTGTTTAAACGCAGCGTTGTCCAGAAGAAACATCTTTTCTACCTTTTGTTAACTCGGTGTTGGCCGGGAATTATAACAGTAATAATAGAATATTATATTTGGTAAAGGAGTAGTTAAGTTAATCCAACGTCCTAAACATAGTGACTAGAGCAAATGTCTTTACTCAGCGTCGGCCGAAGTAATAAATATCCGAGATAGAACAGTTCTATACACAGTAGATGTTTTTAAACGCAGCGTTCCCCAGGGAAACTATTTTTACTGAATTTTTTTTATTAGTAACTCAGTTTTGTCCGGGAATAAATTGAAACGAATATAAATTTCATTCTGTTTTTTTTTTTTAAAGAAAGAATGAAAAAACATAGTGTTATGCAAAAAGACATAAGTTGAAAACTAAAAGCTCATTTTAAAGACTTATATTGCTGCTAATTCAAAGAGATTAAAACAGGACACACGAGTAAGTTGGGTACAGGTGAAGGAGAAGCGAGGAAGAAAAATGCAGGTAAACAGGGATAAAGGGAAGGTTGATTGAGATAGGGTGGCAGATTGAAGCATCTAAAAAGATAAGAGTTTTAATAAAGAAATATTTTACCCACACTTTTGCTTAACCTCCTCCAAGAAGCTTTGCTAGTATATATATATATATATATATATATATATATATATATATATATATATATATATATATATCCATATATCCATATATCCATATATCCATTAAATATAATAAACGTTTTTTTTTGTCTATTAATTTTATTTTCGATCCTTTCTAACTTCCGAATAAGAGTCTCTTTTTCTGGCGGGAACTGGCTGATGTAATAACTATATTATCATAAGTCCGAGTACTTTTCAGTCTATTTGTTTACATGGAGGTCTCCACTTATCAAGGCCCGGAGGCCACTCAGGGATAAGGGTTATTGCGTGTACAGTAATCAATGAGATAATGAGATAGTATTGTAGTAATCATTAGTATTAGAGATTTGATAGAGTGTCTTACTTAGTAATCAATCAATGATAGAGTGTCTTACTTAGTAATCAATCAATGATAGAGTGTCTTACTCAGTAATCAATGAGATAATGAGATAGTATTGTAGTAATCATTAGTATTAGAGATTTGATAGAGTGTCTTACTTAAGGGGGGCGGTTTGTCAGGAATTTGTTTACGTTGGATTTGAAGACATCCAAGTTAAAGTCAGGTGGGAAACAGGCGAGCGGATGAGAGTTCCACACTCGTGCACTTCTGAGAAAGAAGCTCTGCTCATGGAATCTACGTTTGGATTTAGGCACAGATAAAGAGTGGGGAAAATTATTGACAATAGTTTCAGCCAGATGGGTGCTTCTCGTGAAAGATTGGCGAGGGGGGACGGGAGATTGGAGCTTAGACGAGGACTTGCCATGGAAATAACGATAAAACAAAGACCGGCTCGCAACGTCTCTTCTGTGGGAGAGAGGTTGCAGCGAAAAGAAAAGGGCAGGATTCGTCGTCAAGTATGAATTAATCTAACTGGTTTTGAACAGTTTTTTTTCTTCTCATTAGTTAATTTTTTTATTTACCTTTTTGTTCAATTGGTTAAAATCAAAATCATCCCTAAATGCTTGGACTTATGATAAATGTGGTGATTAAATCAGCAAGTCCCCGCCATAATAATGACTGCTATTCGGAAATTGGAATAAAGCGAACAAGAATTAATAGACAAAATAACGTCTATTCTATTTAATGAAATATGCCATCGAGAAAAACTGCTGCCTAAATATATACATACACACGTATATATATTATATACACATACATATATATTTGTGTGTATATATATATATATATATATATATATATATATATATATATATTCTCAATTTACTCAAAACATGCTTACTAAAATCAATTTTCAGCCCATTTCAAAATATATATTTTGGTCTTAGTAAATAATGGATGAAACATATTTTCTTATATCGCTTTCTTAAAAATAAAATTTTGTAAATCACATTATTAGATTTTGAGGTCTAGAATTAATTACACTGGGTAACAAAAAATATGTTTTGAAAATCGTCCTGGGTTTTCCAGCTGAATTAGACTAATTTTGATGCTCTGAGTCCGAAAATGACCTTGGTTTTATTCAATCAGGTCAGTTTTTTTTTGCTGCAGAATAGTTAAAAAAATTGATTTTTCGTAAAAAAAAATTAAAAAAAAATAATTCTGCGGATCATCAGCTGAGAAACTCCTGGCGATTTTTTCAGTTTTCCTCAAAAAATAAAAATCAACGTATCCAAATTCATTCAGATTTTTATTTAGTCTATCAAATTTGAGAAGCATAATTATCATAATATTTGTATAAGTATGAACGTTACATGACACAAAAGTTCAGAATCCACGACATAAATCGGCGTTTCGTCGATTCCCGCGGTGAGCAGCTGCTTGGTTGTCTTTCTTCAGCGACCGGCAGTAGTCTGCTATCATGACTGCGCCCCACCTCCCCTGGTTCATCTTCTCCATTTGGCACATGTCCTGATGGAACCTTTCTCCCCGATCGTTGCTCATTGTCCCAAGGTTTTCAGGAAACTTCTCCATGTGTGAGAACAGGAAGTGCATCTTTATACTCACCAAACACCCGAGATTTTGGAAGGGCTCTATCATGCTGCTGATGAGTCTGGCGTGGTTTGCTGCCTTCGTGTTCTCCAGGAAGTTGTTCACCACCTGCACAAATGATTTCCACGCGACGCACTCTAGGAACTCTGTGTCCTTTATGAGCTGTCGTATCTGTGGGCGATCGAAAATGCCGGCCTTCAGCTTCTCAATGGTCAGTTGAGGAAAGGCTCGGCACAGGTAGTTGAAGCACCCCCCATCCTTGTTTTGAAGAGTTTTTGATGTTTGTAAGAGAGGCTGTCTTTAAAAAGCTACTAAAATATCAGGTAATTAAATAATCAATATAAAATGTTCACCGATTAATAAGTAAAGAATGCACTTTATATGAGTGTAATTTTTTTATATATCATCGTTGTATATATATATTTTTGGGGACTTTATGCAACCTGGTTCCTTATTTGTCATTTTTTGGATCCCTTACATCCCAAGCGATCCACTAAGAGCACATTCATTTTGCAGTAGGAGGATGAACAAGCGCAGAAGAAAATATCACAGGGCGCCTTCTATATTGAAGATTGAAATCCGAAATTTGAATATGTTTAATATTTTTTTATCTTTTGTGTTTTGAGGTGTGAGATTCATTAGATATGTTATCAATGACTATTATTTTTAGACGAGGATAAAAAATATATTTTTAACGAAAATTCTAAAATAGGAATACTTTTAAATTTTTAAAATTAAATTAAAAGATTTTATTTTAGAATGTGCCAGTACATAAAGAATGCTTTAAAGAATCGATACCTCCTCCAAAAAATGTATAAAATAAAACAAGGTGTGAAAATTATAAGTAATAATTGTATCTGAGTGTTTCAATGTATGGTAGCCCGTTACGGTTTACAAAAAGTTGTTATCTCCGTTTTGAAAATTAACTATCACGACGAAGACAGGGATTTTTAATAGATGATGGTTGTGACATTCCATAAGTTCCATCCCTGAGAGGATTACCAGAAACGGCCCTTTTAAGGGCCACCAAATTATAATGAAAGTCTTTGTCAACTTGATTTGGTCAATAAAGAATTTTAGAAAGTACAGTATGATCTAATTTATGGAAAAAGTGTGGCTCATTGGGTATTATTAATTAGAAAATAAGAAAGGAAAAATGATTTAATCATGAAATTAAAAACTGACTAAAAGTGATATTAAAACTGAGAAATGTAATGCTAAACATTTATGTTTGATGTAAAAATAGAAAATAAGCAGTTCCTTTTAACAAGCATTATGAAAAATTTTAAGCTCGATTGATCAATTATTATGAGAGGAAAAATTATAAAGCTAAAATAACATATTTCACCATCAATGGCGTTTGTAATTATAATTTAATACAATTATTTAAAAAATATATTTGCCTGTCTATTTACATTAAAATTCATGAAAATTCTTAAATAAATATGTCGACGTGACTGGGTTCCCATACTTAAAAAGAAGATGGCGGCAGTAAGCACATGGTTTCTAAAATGTACGAGATCATGCAAAATATTAGAATTATTTGAATTTATTTAAATATAAGTTAATTATATTCTAATACTTTTGAATAATCTTATAGCAAATAATAGTAAATTTTATTTAGACATAAAAAGTTAGTTTAATTGCTTCGAAAACCTCTAAAAAACAATTATGTTCTGTTGATATTCGACAGAAAATGGGTCTAACGAGTTTTTTTTTTTTAATTTAAAACCGAAAATTCTATTAAAATTTCATTAAAAGTATTATATTATTCTTCTTTTAATATAAAAAGCTTCCGGGTTTATCTTTCTAGTAAAATCAAAAGTTGTTCAGACACAAAGGCTTTTAATAGATTTTAATAAGCTTTAGAAAAAGGAGTTTTCGATCGATTATCGGTCACTATATATATATATATATATATATATATATATATATATATATATATATATGTGTGTGTGTGTGTGTGCGTGTGCGTGTGCGTGCGTGCGTATGTGTGTGTGTGTGCGTGTGTGTGTAAATAGATGACACAACACCTATATTCCAAATTTCAGAATGTTGTTAATTTTCTCATTTGTTTCTTTGTGCATGCAAACACCCACTTTTGAGAATATCTGTTTCGTGGCGCAGAAACAATCATATCATTATCATGTGTTTTCCAGCATTGACTCTTCAGAAAATTCGGAATATTTTAACTCTATTAGAAAATAAAATAAAGAGCATGACCATATAAATCTA
>NC_136486.1:130359682-130467182 GCF_053919585.1 Euprymna scolopes | reverse complement strand
GGCATGTATTACCCCTATCCACATTTTAACCTGTACTACCATTGTTAACGATAAAAAAGAAACGCACACAGTTTCCAATATCTGGACTCACAAAAGCGCAGCTACATCTAAATAGAGATATATAGGGCTAAACAAGCCTGGCCCCTACTCGCGAGGTTATGAGTGAAATACAACGCGGCGTAAAACAAGCCTACTACTTGTAGCAATGAAATATAAAGACACAAAGGACTATACAACCCTGACCCTATATGACCTCTCTATCCCTGCAGTGGTTAGAAAAAAAGAAACATGTTCAAGGAATAACTTAAAGTACTTCGTTAACAATGTGTATCGTATTTAAAAGAAAGGACCCAGCCCTAAAAAAAGGGCTGTTTTCTTTTTGTTAAAAGAGGTCAAAATAAACGAGATTTGTTTAACGAAAACGGAGGCTAATAAGAACACTCGTCCGCTTTAATTTTAATACAGGTCATATTTCGATAGTTACTGATAAGTATTTTACATTATCTTTTGTGGGAATTTCGTTTCGACCTTTGAACACTCGCACAGAGACACGCGGGGAGGGGAGAAAACAATGAGCGAAAAAGCATCATTTTCTCAACACCTCTATTTCTCCGTCTTCCCGTCTCTCTTATATATATATATATATATATATATATATATATGTATATATATATATGTCTGGCGTAAGGACACCATACAAGGATAAAACGAGAATAATAAGTGCAGCTTCATTTTCATATATATTTTCATACCTTACTACATTGCTCTACTCACGCATTGAGCACTTGTGTATTAAATAATTAAAATGGATATGTAAAACATTATATTCCTTATAAAATGGAATGTGGATACATGAAATATGAAATAATAATAATAATAATAATAATAATAATAATAATAACAATGATAATAATAATAATAATAATAATAATAATAATAATAATAATATATTTATATATATATACACGGACGCCCATATATATATATATATATATATATATATATATATATATATATATATATATATATATATATATATATATATATATACCAGCAGAAGTAGTCGTCGTTGACATGGTTCAAAAACCGCCTAAAGAAAATGGGCTATGATTGATGAAAGTATGATGGGTTATGAAAAGGAGAGGGTTGTAAAGAGATAGGTTTTGAGATTAGCATTATGCATATTAGTTTATTTTTATTTCGGACTTTCCACTTGATGAAGACCAGAGGAATAGTTGGCTGAAACGTCGTAAAAAACAACAACCAATAAAGATGAAAACAACAACTACTAAAGATGAGAATAATAGTCCGAAATAAAATAAATTAATAGGTTTTGATACTCAAAAGTTTTACCATAAGCAAAATATGATGAAAGTAAAGATAATTTTCGCGAAAATAATTTCTTTTATATCAACTTTGTTTCAATTGGTAGCCAAGAGTGACCAACAAAATGATGTTTCCTTTGCAAAGAGTAAATGTTATATACATATGATAATATAAATACACAAGAAATAAACGTTACCATAGTCAGTAAAATTTACTTTTATGGTAGAAAAGTTCATTGGTTTGTATTTTTAGGTAGTTTGTAAAAAAAAAAAAAATTTAATTCACAAATCGGTTTTAAAAAAAATCAAAATGGCAGCGACTTTGAAATGGAGTGCCCCGTTTTCAATTTGAAGGATGGGCACCTGAGCATTCTGTGTTAACAGTTTAAGAGAGTTCCGTCAACGTAAGGAATATTTATAAACATATTTTGATGTTTTCCGTTATTTGTACTTGAGGAATATTCAATTATGGCAAGTGTATTTTATATAAAAATTCATTTAAGTAGTTATCGCCTCAAATTTCGTTTTAATTTCGGTTCGCTGAAATTATTTCAAGTAAAGAGCATTAAAAATATTTCAAAACAAAAATAAAACATGAACTGAACTTTTATTGACTATGGTAACATTTATTTCTTGTACATTAATTTTTTCTGGTAGCCGTTTGTTGGCTTTTCTGCTAAACACTCTTACTAAATAATATCGACGAAATATCAAAAAACAAAGAAACAAAAACAATTTTGAAAAATAATGAAGCTTTACTTACTTTAGTAAAATAATCCGAAACAGCAAAATGGGATATTAAAAAAGTAAACACGTAATTACTATAGTTTTTAAAGCAAAGAATCGATATAAATATGAATAAGAAGAAAATGGCACCCTTTTCAAAAACAGCTTCGTTTCAGTTTTACAGTATTGAACGGTGTAGTATTGCGCCGTCGGATTCAGGGTTGTACTATTGTAATGTAAAGAAAACGCATGAAGGGTTGTAATCAACTGAATTCCTTCTAGTACACTGACAAAAACGCTAAAACAGATATATAAATAAAAATAAAAAGGTTATGTAAATGTTTTTAAAAATACACGTAATTACATGAGCAGGATTTTTCCTTCTTTTAACACGATAGCAAGTAACGTTCTTTTTTATTATTTATCTATTTTCGAAAGAGTTCCACGTGCAAGTGGAGAAGAACAAAACAGAGTTATGCAAAATTTGTGTCGTTAATTGTCTAAAATACCGACATGTTTTTAGCTTTCACTTTGATAAAAACGTGAATTTATGAGGTGAATTTATTCGACACAATATGATTCAACTCATAAAAAAATAAATAAAAGCTAACGTGAATTAAGATTAAAGGTAAGGTGTTATTGTGGACCCTCACCCCTTTTAAAACACCTTGTTAAACTTTGTGACATATTTACATTCTATGGAGGTTAGGCACGAACGAACACCCAATAATTTTATTATACTATATTTCTTCAAACTGAAACATTATTATCAAAGTATACTTACGACAATTGGATATGAAAAGTCTTTGTTAAAGTTTGTGCCATATTTCCATTGAGTACAGGTGCGAACTCAGACCCCAGAATTTTATTATACCATCCCTATTAAAGTTGAAACATACTTACCAAACTATTCTTATGTACATCTATATACAAAAACCCTTTTTCATTTTTTATTTCCATACTTTGGGGGCCAGGTGCGAACGCAGACCCCACAATTTTTATGAACCACCGTTCTGCCAGATCAAACATACCCATTCCGATGTCTCGATACATCTTTTATCATTATATGTAATCAGTTTTTTAAAATAGTCAACCATATAGGAGCCTATTCGTGACCACACACACACACACACACACACAAACACACACACATTCAGCATTATATCATAGATATACTTTCGCAAATAGATATGAAAAGTCTTTGGTAAGGTTTGTGCCATATTTCCATGGAGTACAGGCGCGAACTCAGACCCATCAATTTTATTATACCATCCCTATTTAAGTTGAAATATACTTATCAAAGTATTCTTATGTACATCTATATCAAAAACCCATGTCAACGTTTTTATTCATTTTTTATTTCCATACTTTGAGGGCCAGGCGCGAACGCAGACCCCACAATTTTATTTAACCACCGTTCTGCCACATCAAACATACCCATTCTTGATCCTTGATAGATCTTCTATCATTATATGTAATTAGTTTTTTTAAAATATTCAACGATATAGGAGCCTATTCGTGACCAGACACACACAGAGACGTTCAGCTTTATATTATAGAAGAATATATATATATATATATATATATATATATATATATATATATATATATATATAATAAAATAACATAAAATAAAATTATATCTCAGCAGTTGAATGAAAAACATATCTTTTTTTTTTCTTTTATTAATATTATTGGAATTCTTTCCTTTTTTCCTTGTAAACATTTTTGGAAATTTTTCCATGGATTTCTGCCTTTGGATTAAATTGGACCATCTTCTTCCAATTACGGAATTTTTAGATTTTACTTGTGCAAATAGAAATTCAATTAACTTTCTTGAAGTTATATACTTGGATTTTACCATCACTGGATTATTAATCTTCCACCAGACTATCCATTCATGTGTAATCACCTTTTTCTTCACCATATTCCCTCTGCTTCACCTTTTTTGTTATCAAGTAAGATCTTTGACTTACTTGTTGTTTCATCAAATACTTTTGCATGCAAAATCCGATCCCGCATTTTGCTAATTTCTACCCTCTGATGAGAAGGAAAATATTACTTCGAAACTCCGCAGATTAAGGACTATCCACTTATCTAGTGTTTCCTTTTCAGATTAAATATGTTTTTAACTGATTTCAAAGTGTTTTTAACATGTTTTATTAACTGTTTGCTCGTATATATATATATGTATATATATATATATATATATATATATATATATATATGTATATATATATATATATATATATTACACCGAAAATAAATGTGGGATTAAAAAATGAGAGAAAATAGAGGCCATAAACTTAAGTTCACTCACAACAGTAGAGAAAGATAATAACTTATCAGAAAGATCATGTAGCACCAATCGATGTAAACACGTGCTGCAAAGTTTAATTTAGAAAGCAGTTCTTGAAAAGTGCTGACTTTTCAGTCTTTCCTACATTCGTTCTTCTTAGATTTGCTCTTTCTTCCATTTTCCCATCGTGTATTATTTATTTATTTATTTATTTTTTTAATTATTTTTTTTTTCATTTTTCGGTCTTGTTTACTTGGTTTTGCTTGAAATACAGACAGGGTCATATAGAATATGGATTCTATATGATCCTGTTGTATTTCCTCTTTTTTTCTTTAACTCTTAAAAAGATATCGTTTTAATTCTTTCTTTTTATTTTATGTGTTTTTATTTTCTCTTTCTGCCTTCTATTACTTTATTTCCCGTATTTGTTTTCGCTTTTGTTTCTTTCTTTTTGTCTTTCTTCCTTCGTCCATTCATTCAATTATTTAATGAAGTCATTTATCCTATTTTCTTTCTTTTTGCTTTTTGCTTTTTGCTTTAAATATCTTTCTCGCCCCCTCCTCCTCTCTGAACTAACTTCTATACCTAGACATTCACACAGAAACATGCACACACAAGCATACACACCGACACACGCTCCCCCACTCTTTCTCTCTCTCTCTCTCTTTCTCATTGTCTTTCTCTCTCTCCCATTGCCTTTCTCCAAATGGATAACAGAATATATGACACTATTAGAGAAAAGGGACATAAAAGAAATAGATGCGCAGGAGATGACGAAGAAGTAGACACGAGAAAGAAAATTCCCTTCATTCACTGTCGAGGTCCCCAGATGCCGAATAGCCTTCTTTTTCCTATGGACTGCTAGACTTGGAATTCCCTTCCTGTTTCCTGCTTCTCTAACCGTGCTAAAATGCAGACATATCGTTGCTAAACTTCTCACAGTCCCCTGTTAAACACAATCCCAAAATAGTTGCTCTGAAGTTCTTAGTGGCAATATACCTATAATATAAAGCTGAATGTGTGTGTGTGTGTGTGTGTGTGTGTGTGTGTGTTCACGAATAGGCTCCTATATCGTTGACTATTTTAAAAAACTGATTACATATAATGATAAAAGATGTATCGAGACACCGGAATGGGTATGTTTGATCTGGCAGAACGGTGGTTCATTAAAATTGTGGGGTCTGCGTTCGCGCCTGGTTCACTAAGTATGGAAATAAAAAATGTAAAAATTAAAAAAAAAAAGTTTACAATTTTTTTTTCGATATAGAAGTACATAAGAATACTTTGATAAGTATGTTTTAACTTAAAGAGGGATGGTATAATAAAATTGTGGGGTCTGCGTTCGCGCCTAGCCTCCATGGAATGGAATAGGCACAGGCTTTAATAAAGATTTTTCATATCTATCTGCGTAAGTATAGTTTGATAATTATGTTTCAGTTTGAAGAAATATGGTATTATAAAATTATGTGGTGTTCGTTTGCACCTGCTCCCCATAGAATGGAAATATGTCAAAAAGTTTAACAAGTTTTTTTTTTATAGAGATCCACAGAATATTGTGATGAGAGTTTCAGTGTGAACAGGTATGGTATAATAAATTATGGGGTTTATCTATTTTATTTTTACTTTCATCACATTTGTCTTTGGTTCTGATACTCCCAAATTGGAAGCTATCTCTTTACAACCCTTCCTTTTCATAACCTATCATACTTTCATAAATAAGAGTGCATTTTCTGTAGCCTGTTTTTGAACCCAGTCAACGACGGGTACTTTTGCTAGTATATATATATATATATATATATATATATATATATATATATATATATATATATGTGTGTGTGTGTGTGTGTGTGTGTGTAGATGTGTATATAATAATTATATAAATATATATACAGGTGTGTGTGTATATATACACATAGATATACAGATGTGTATATAATATTTTTATATATATGTATATATATACACATATCTGTATGTATATATATATATAGATGTCTATATATATAGATGTATACATACATATATATATACATATATAATATATATAAATATATATATATATATATATATAGATAGATACAAATGTGTGTATATTATGTACACACATTTGTATATATAATATATATATATATACACTATACACTATACACACACCCACACACACACACACACACATATATATATATATATATATATATATATATATATATATATATATATATAAACACACACACACAGAGGTAAGAAAGAGAGAGAAAATAAAATAAAAATAAACTCGATAGAAAGAATGAAAAAGGCAGAGGAAAATTGAACAAATAAAAGAGAGAGAATGAAAGAAAGAAGGATTGGCAAAGTGTGTATGGTAAAATCGTGAGTCGGGAGTAAGTGCGCAGTACCGATTATCATTATTCGAGAGAGTGAGAGTGCATGAGAGAGGGAGAGTCAGTCACGTGTCCCGGGCATGGTCTTTCTCTCTCTTCGTTCGGGTACCGCCCCACTAACGAGCAACAGTAGTGGAGAAGCAATCGTCAAGTCGGGAAGGACTGCTTTTGCTGCTGCCGCCGTTCAAACCATCACCTGGTAATTATTTTCTGTCGACATATGCTTGCCTTTTTAACAAGAGAACACACACGCGATTAAAAATAATAACGATATTCTGGTTTATTTTGTGACTACACGGTCAACCATTGGAATTATGTGGACTTTGATACCATTTTTTTCGGTTTGGAATTCGGTTTGTCTTTTTACTTTTCAACATTTTAGTTTTTTTTTTCTCTTTATGTTTAGAAACTAGATTTAGTTTCTTTGAATTCTCCGAACTCGTAAAAGAAAGTTTCATCTCGACATCTGTTTTTTTTTTTTTTTTCTTTTTTGTGTACTTGCTGGAAAAAAAAAAATACGGCACTTCTATGTAATTTGAACCGAAATTTGAAAACAAAAAAACAAAAAGTTTTCGGTTAAATTCGACAAAAGTCGGTTCGGTTCAAATAATATGGAAGTACAAACCTAACTTAAAAAAAAAAAAAAAAAAAAAAAAAAACTTATGTAAAAATTGAATGGTTCGAATGCAAAGCGCGATAAACGCCATTTTGAAAATTATAAAGCTGTCAGTACAAAAAGTTTTGAATTTCAATACTCGTCCACACAAGAAGCAAAGAAGCATGTGTTACATAATTATACTAGTATAATTTCTTTTGCTTATCATTGAGATATGCTCCTAGATGAAGTCTAATTTTGGTAATTATGTACTTATGTTACCGTGCCGAAAAAAAAAATTAGAAAGCCGTTTTTAACGCGAGGGGGAGAATGTTTTCTAACTATTCTGCACTTCCACCTAACAATTCAGTAAAAGATTGTGAAACTTCAATTTAACTTTTATACTTTTTGATACTATTTTAGAAAATACCACGGTAACATAAGTGCATAAGCACCGTCATTTATTTTTCTTTATATTTTCCCCTTTTTTTTTCTTAATTTAAACTATTTATCACGCTTTACAGACTGTTTCTTATTAAACAGGACAACACTTTATTTTAGGTGCTTATGCACTTTTGTTACCGCGCTATTTTTTTATTTTTATTTTATTTTTTTTTTTTTTAGAAATAGTATTTTCAAGTTCTACGATATCTTATATTAAGTGAAAGCAGATGATAGTTAGAAAACATCCTCCCCTCCCCAAGTTAAATATGACTTTCGAAAGGTTATTTCAACACGGTAGCAAAAGTACATAAGTATCAAATTTGGTGCGTGCTAATCCACTTATTGATCCGCACTATTTATAAAACAGCATTTTCAAGTTTAATTAGTTAAATTGTAAGGTTAAAGTATAGAATATGTACAAAACACCCCCTCCCCATGTTAAGAATGGCTTTCTAAATGTTATTTCAGCACGGATCAGTAAGTGCACTAGTACCTCAAATTTTATCTGAAAATATTTCTGTACATCCGAAATTGCGAAATTATAACTTTTTTTGACACTTGGCTTTCACCACACAAACTAAGAAAACTATTAGATTCCCATACGTCTCGTCGTACACATGGCTTATTTCGCTGCACACTTTGGTCTGCGGTTACATAACTGAGATGTTTTATCTTAAGCCGACAATTAGTTTTTTTTATAATAAAGCCATGCAAGTATTGTAACTATCGCTTACCTAGCAATCGTCAAATTAGCTCCTTAAATTTAAAGTTAAAAACTTCAAACATTTTTAGCTTTTTTTTTTTTTTAATCGAAAAGTGTAGAACTGTATTGTGAGAGGTTTCTAGTTAACTGAAGGATTGGTACTTATTCACTTACCGTGCTGAAATATTTCGAAAGTCATTCTTAACATGGGTGTTTTCGAACTATTCTGTACTTCCACCTAACAATTTAACTAAAACGTCGTGAAACTTGAATTCAATTTGAAATACTACTTAAAAATAGCACGGTAACATAAGTGTATATGTACCGAAGGATAAAAAAAAAACCGTACTATGCACTTATTGATTCATGCTGAAATATTATTTAAAAAGATATTAACATGGGGAGGGTGTTTTGTACCTATTCTGTACTTTAACCTTACAATGGAATAATAAAAAAAACAAACTTTAGTTAAACTTGGAAATACGATTTAAAAAAAAAAAATAGAGCGGATCCGTAAGTGCATTAAAAAAAATAAAACAATTATCACTTTAGACTAAAGATGGCCATCAACAATCTCCACTTTTGCTGGCCTTCTACCTAACATTGTAATCTTTTATAGCAAATTAAAACTAGTACTTCTACAGAATTTGAACCCAAAGTTTCGTTTTGGGCAAACCCTGAATTTGGTTGTCAAATTTTGTAGAATCTCAAAATAATGCAACGTCGTCTTTTATCTTCGGTCATTTAACAAGAAATCCTTCTAGATTGAAACAATTTTCTTCCAATTCGGAGTACAGCTTTGGACAGGCTTTTTTTCTCAAGTCTTCCTATAAAATGTAGATCTCATATTTTCTGGCTGGGAGCCCCCCCCACACACACTTTCCTTTTTCTCAGTTTACTCTCACGAGAGAGAGAGAGAGAAACACAATTTACATTTTTAATGCGCGTTGAAAGAGGACCTCCACGACGGGTCAATCTGTATGTAAAAGAAATTACAGAATATCATTCAATCGAAAAGATTGTTCCGATAGCAAAACAGATACTACACTTTGAATTAAAATATCTATGGCAATTTGGAATCTTTACTCCTTGTTCTAATGGAGGTAATTAGTTTAGTAAAGTATTTGAAAAAATATTTTACAACTACGCGGCTGTTTAAAAAAAAATATCGTCGCATTATACGTTTTTTCATTGTTATAAAACTTTGTTATATTAGATACAGTAGGCAAATGTTTGTTACTAAAATAGTTACCTCCCTTAGAACCATGAGTTAAGATTCTGAATTTGTGTGTGTGTGTGTATATATATATAATATATATATATATATATATATATAACAATTGTTGGACATAAGGCCCTCTAAAGTGGAAGTAGGTGTATCATTTTTCGTTACTAGTGCAGAGAGTGATCCGTGCTGAAATAACGTTAGTAAAGCCATTCTTAACATAGCGAGGGAAGGGTGTTTTGTGCCTATTCTAAACTTCAACCTTACAACTGAATAAAAAAACATCAAAACTTTAAACTTGAAAATGCGATTTAAAAAAAAAAAAAAATAGCGCGGACCAGTACCACTCTCTGCACTAGCACCTATTTTTCTGTCCTATTCTTAACTAAACTTCAACCAATTCATTCTACTCGGGAGCTGCAGCAAAGTCTACTGGTGTGTCTTTAGTAGAAAAGAAAAACATTCCGTTCTGACCATCACTCGAGAGAACGAAACCTTTTTGCAGTTTGTCAGTTTGTTCATAATTTTTACTTATTTCGAACAATGTGCACTTGCACTGGTTGTCCAACCTCCAAAGGGGGTTTATTCCGAAAGCCGTTCTTAACATGGGAGGTTGAAAATAAGAAAATGCCTCCCCCATGTTAAGAACGGGTTTCGGAATAAATTCCCTTTGCAGGTTGGCCAATTAGTGCATATTGACCCTTATTTCTTTCGATGGAGGAGGCTTATTACCGTCGCTTTTCTTTTTACGCATTAGTATTTGCCTTGCCTCTTACGTGTTCAGTCTATCACTACGCAAGTGATTTTAAAGTTCATTCTTTCGTCATCGCTTTATTAATCTGAGATTTCTACAGTGCAGTGCAGCAGAAACCACACCGCTACATGTGACGGAAGAAAAAAACACCATGTGTTTATCTCCCTACAAGGGCTTAATGGCACTCTTTAATCTAAGAAATGTCCAGGGACAAGAACTTTCTTCGTCTCGATTCTTTCTTGCAATTGAGAACATATACTATACTTTAATCCTAGCACGAAGATCTGGAAGAGTTGACTAGAGCCGATTAGAGAACTAGCAGACGTTTTTAGATTATACTTTGGATCGTGATTTTTAATTTTTATTCATTCATTTTTAAAAAATTCTTATGTATAAATTTAGCTTATATATATATATATATTCGGACGGAAGCATGTGAGACGTACGGACCAAGCGGAAATATTTAGAATTCATTTTTAACATGGGCAGTAGGGGTTTTTGTTTATTCTATATGTTCACCTAATAAGTTAATACAAAAAGTGTCTTTAAGATTGAATTGATCTTAAATTACCGATCATTAGTGTTGTCTACATAACTCATTGACCTTGTCTCTGAGTGGCCTCCAGGCCTTGATAAGCTATGGCATTTCAAGTAAAAATAATCTTGTCAAAGAAAATAGAACGGTCCGTAATCTCCAGAATATCGTACTGTTTATTTGAAATATTCGTCCGTTTAATGTTTCGTTCTCTTAGCACAAAATTGCTTTTATATCAAGGGGTAAGCGTATTATCGAGGTTGATTTAAAAATTAAAATCATGTCTAATTAATTAGACACTTTGCTGGAGTTAATCCAAATCCAAATGTCGACTTGCGTTTACAAGTTAACTAAATGTCTCTACTTGTAGATTAATTTAACCACTTACATTTGTGCAACTACACTTTCTAATTTCTCGCACAACTGTTGCGTCGAATAGACCCACATCTTCGCTGAGAACACATCTGTCATTCCCTGTCTTTAAACTTTTCATTGCATCAACGTTTTTTTCAAATACTTGAAAAGCCTTTTTCTTTTTGAATAAAGTTTAACTTTGTGTCTCTAATTGTTTCAATTCAAGTATCCTAATTAAACTTTAATTGAACACACCTGGGGCATGTTGTCATACCTGATTGTCTGAAAAATATTGAGTTTTAATGAATATCCTTCATCTGCTTATTCAGAAATGTAAATGTTTTTATTAAAACGTCACGCTCGGTGTCAATTTAATTGTACCTTTATTTTAAAAGATGAACTTTAAATTAGACTCCTTTAAAAAAAAAAAACAAAAAAAAACACGTGAATAAAAATGCCAATGAATATAACTGCTACTTATGGAAAACTGCTCGGAAACTAAACAGTACCTGGTGCTTATGTATTTTTGTTACCGCGTTATTAAATAATTCTTGAATTTTAAGTTAGTTTCACGATATCATTTTTTAATTAGGTAGAAGCAGAATAGTTACAAAACACCCTCCCCTTCCCATGTTAAGAATAGCTTTCGAAATGTTATTTCAGCGCGGTACCAAAATATATAAGTACCCTGTATTTAAATATCAAAATAAAAACAAATTATGGTACTAGTGCACTTATTGATCCGTGCGGAAATAACTTTATTTAAAAAGCCATTCTTAACATGGGGAGGGGGTGTTTTGCACCTATTCTATACTTTAACCTTACAATTGAAAAAAAACAAAGCAAAAAAAACTTTAAACTTGGAAATACGATTTAAAAAAAATAGCGCGGATCAGTAAGTGCACTAGCCCCAAATTATTAATTCCTAAATATTTTTTTTTATCGGTAAATTAGTCAGAATACGAATTGAGCTTAAATACTATTTAGAAACCTATTATTTACACGAGGGAGGCTGAGGCTCCTCTTAACTATTCTGTACCATCACCTAACAATTTAAGAAAGAAATAACATCGTAAATATTGTATTTAGCTTGAAAATCCTATTTACCTTGATTTAAATAAATATTCGATGGATAATGAATTAATATATCAAAGTAACAAAGATGCGAGAAACACCTGTTTTGTGTGATAATTTTATTGATGCAGAGATGAGATTGAAACTTTCAGACTTGGCTTTGTAGTATGGATGCCTCTTCAGAAAATGTGTGGGTGAGAAAACTGACTCGAGTGGAGGTTAATGACTTTTAAAGAAACTTTACAAGATCAGACATTGCGATTAAATGATTTAAATTCTTCCCATAAATAAAACAAATCTTCTGGTCTTGAAGTTTTATATATATATATATATATATATATATATATATATATATATATATATATATCTTGTGTGTGTGTGCTTATATTTGTTCAATTGACCTTTAATTTTTTATTTATTTATTTTTTTTTTGTGACTTACCTACTTACAATCCCAAACCCTTTTAGTACACTGTATTTTAATTACCAGCTGTAAGTTATTAATTCGAACATATATTTTCTTTTTATTAAAGACTTGTAAGTACGTCGCCTTGATAGCCACTCAATACGCGGGTGTGTTACCCTGAGAGAGAGAGAGGTCATGAAAATGAAAACACCAAATTCGAGGTCTATTTCCCCTCAAATCCAAACCAATCTTTCTTTCTATTAAAATTTCGTTATTATGAACATATCGAACAGTAAAAATCCGGAAATTATCCGTTAAAAACACTTCAACGAAGTGACCATATTGTCAACTCAAACTGAAGACCTGATGTTTATAGGAAAAGCTGTCGTGTGATGTGATGTATGTAGTCGGCATGTGGTTCGTTTCGTCTAGTTTGATTTCGTTTCTTCATCGACCACATACTGTTGTTGACCTAGTATTATATATATATATATATATATATATATATATATATATATATATATATATATATAGCGTCTTCCCCTTCCACTTTTTTTTTTTTTTTTTTGTCTTTCTCGTTATTTACATTTAAACATGACTTCGCTTTCCCTGCGCTTTTACATAACTGGTTTATATTGAATTACACTTTCAAATCTATTTTTTGTAAATTAATTCGACATTTAATAGGCACTACCACTTGATTAGAAAAGTGGTCTTAAGGGTATTTTTCTTTGTTAAATCGGTCATTTAATATCGAAATTATCTAATGACGGCTGTTCATGATATACAATAAATTGAATACAAGTTGCTAGATTAAGTTTTGCAGTTAAATAATTTTTAAGTTTGTGGCAGGTGAAAAACAGTCTGTTTGATTTAAAAACTTTGGATTATTATTAAAAAAAATATGATCTAGAAAGTGAACATTCACAAATTAGGATCGTATAAAACATTCTTCATAGAAGACTCGTGTTTTTAACTCGTATATCGTGAGTGCACATCTTGTCAAGCTAATGACAAAGGTAACTGACATTGTTAGGCTTCATTAAGTATCACCTTTTTAACGCTTTCCGATCGTGTGTGTGTGTGTGTGTATATATATATATATATATATGATGAAATATCAAATTGAATACATATAAACCTTTCTATTGTATACGTCTACGGGTGTAAGTGCTTCTATAAGTGCGTGTGTCGTATTTCACCACCCTGTTGACGTAGGTTATAGTATTGTGGTTGCTTGGCAACGAACAACCAATGAGAAGTTGGTGTCACTGAATATTACACCGACTCTCATAAGAGCGTCTGGAATATTCCGTCGTGCAAGCGCTGGCGATAGAGCCAGTTCCTTGGTGGGCGCAGTGGTGGTTCGTCCAATTGCTACTGTAAGCCGAACTTCCCACTCACTCTACCTCAGGTAAGGTCACTCTACCTCCAACCACCTGCCTCCCATGGTGGACATCACAGCTGTCAAGCTATTTACATTAAACGCGACATATCTAAAAAGCCTTTTTAAAAACTGTAAACTTTGAATTTTATTTAGTTTGTAATAGTATGAAACGATTTCAACTTTATTTAAAGCAAAACGAACTTGTTTTTAATTTTGTACGTGTTTTCACCTTGTAACCTGAGGATCTAGAGTCTTCAGTACTCTTGATTTCAACTATGTGATTGGAGTTTATCTTGTATTGCTGTTATGAAGTTTCTTTATGGATTTTTACAAAAGTTTTCTTGAATCTGCATGGCTTCTTTTTTTTTTTTTTTTTTTGTCACTCATCAAATTATAACAATTTTTAAAATATAAATGTAAGTATAAATATCTTATCAAGTTTTAAATCATTGTTTTCATTTCACATAAGACAGATTGGTATCTGTTCTGTTACTGAATTTCACGTGTTTTCTTCGGCCAGTGAAAGAACTCCTTTAAGACAGAGGCAATTATTTTCTGTCTCGATCTAGTGTCATTCTAGGGAACTAGATTTTCCCGGAATTGCAAATTATCTTGTTTTGTTTACCTTCCTGGGGAAGCAAAGACTCCAAAATTATTACTTTTAATAAGCGTCTGTGCAGTTGAAATTGTTCGAATAAAATTAAAAAAAAAAAAAATGTAAAATCCTATCTTCCTTGGCTTTTTGTCTAGGACCAAACTGTAGTATCTGTTCTGATAGTTTCACCTTTTTGTCCTCGGTAAGTTTTAAGATCTCTTTCACTAAAGCATTTAAAAAAAAAAATTGTTTCAAATGCTCACTTTTTTTTGGGGGGGGGGGGCGAGTAAAGTTGATTTTACCCACTTTAAAACCGACCTTGTCTAACATAGTCCCCATGGGAAGGCAAATAAATACGAAGTTACTAATTTTAATTTTAATACTCCAAACATTGTAATGCTCGACATGTTTAGATTTTTTTTTTTTTTTAAATTGTTTAATAACCAGTTCGTCGAGATGCCGACCCGTCTTTATACACATTAAGGGATTTATAAAGAGAACGTACCGTGCTGAAATGTTATTAGAAACTCCTTAACATGGGGGAGGATAATGTTTTGTAACTATTCTATACTTTCACTTAACAATTTGATAAAGATACCATAAAACTTGAATTTCTTTAAAATGCTGTTAAAAAAATAACACGGTATCTTCTCTTCATAAGTACCAACATTTATTAAGCTGTCTAGTAACGCCTGTACTTGGAGCAATGTATGTTGATGAATTTATAAAATCACACCCGTCTTCAATTTGGTACTTTCACACCCGCACATTATTTATTATATGTACACACACACATGCTCTAAAAATGTTTTCTCGATTCTCAAAGACTCCTCCGATTGGAAACTAGTGGTTATATAAAATGGCGTAAACGTCAAATATTTCGTAAAGCCTAATCTTAAAACATGCTTTTGTTACGTAGGAACATTGTTATATAAATACTTAATCTAAAATATACTTTATACCTATTTATAGTTTAAAGTCAAAACTCTATAACCGAATGTAGGTACGTGTCAATTTGAGTAGAGCGTGCATTTACAATTCAATATATTTTCCAACTTTTTGCGGAGACCAAAACAATAACTTGCAGCCCTGAAGTGTCAAAAACAAAAGCGCACGTCATAAATTCGATGAATCCTTATGTCATTAGTGTTGCCAAACTTTGAACCAGATTTTACCAGACCAGTCTTTTTTTTTTCTTTGTTTTAGATGCAATAGTTTGTGCGTGTTTAGCTATTGTATAATCGATGCTGTGTGCCATGTAGACTTATTTGCTTAACCTTCTTAATCTGTTACCGCTATTATTATTGACTCTTCATCGGTTTTTGCTCTCCAGTTCGCATGTGTGGGTGGCAGGTTGACTGCTGAAACCAACAAAAATAATCGAGTGAATCTTTCTTTCTGATGGGATACGATTTTATTTATTTTTTCATTTCATTGATTGGGAATATGGTTAAACATTGTCAAATATAAACGCCCCCTCATTTTTATACTAATTCAGAATATTGTTAAAGAATGAATTTTCTTTTTCTGCCTTTTATTGTTAGTTCTGAAACACCTTTTCATTTCGATTTTTTTTCTTAGTTTTGTTACAAATCAAGATGGGTACAGAGTATTGGGCGCGGAGGGGTTAGGAACTTGGCAGTGACTCGAGCACCATACACTTATTAATCGTAGTTTCTACATTGAAAATTACTCTCGATGAAGTTGACATGCTGTAACGTAAACGACACCTACAAACGATATTAAGATGGAGATTAAATGGCTGAAATATTTATAGAAAGAGATAAGAGTTCGAATCTGACTTGGGATCGTTTCTTTGATTACGTTTATGTCTGGTTTTAGAAGACAGGGTATTTTTCTAGTATCGAGGAATATTTACTACTTGTAATGTATAGGTATCTAGAAGACTTTAATACTTGCGAAGTATTAACGGAGCACCCAATGTTAGTCCCGGAACTGACCGAAGCAGTTTACAATTCCAAAAACTTTCTACCAAAGGAATTTTTTTCTTTTCGAATTTATGTATTTTGAGGAGACTGAAATGTTTAACTATTACCACATTTGGCATCGTCTGCTTTTATTATTATTATTATTATTATTATTATTATACGTTTTTATTTTCGCTGTTTTGAATCTGTAAAATACTTCGACCATTTTCGGAACGGAATTCAGATTTCAGATAATACCCGGGTTTGGCTCTGAGTATTGAAACCATCTGGATACCAATTTCTTAAACGTACAGAATGATTTTCTCGTTAAAAAAAGAAAGACTTACCTCAGTATGTACACTTTTAATGACACTACTGCTGTGTACAGGGTAGATCTACGTGTACAAATTTGTCTGACATGCATTAATTGTGACATGCTTTTCAACAGTGCTTTAAGCCTTGTATTATGAAGTCAATTCTATCGTAATATTTTAAAGCTTAATGAAAAAGACCAAGAAGTTTTCCCCCTAAAAAAAACTATTCTATATTATATATTCTAGTGCTGACAAAAAAAATGAAATTGTCTATCCACACTTTTGACAATGACTAAAGTGGAATAGTCGAATGTGTGAATAAACAGAAATAAGCATTGAGCTATTAAGTTGAAATTTCCTTTATTCCATTGGTAAGAAAGAAAAAGATAATTACTTGTGGAACACACGGACGGCTATTTAAAAACAAAAACTTAACTATCGTTGACAATCTAGGAAAGATATCTAAAAAAACGTAGCAATTGCAAGCCAACAAATTGACACTTAGAGAATTTCACTTGTATAGTCAATTTCTTGTACAGCAAAACCCTGGGATACGGTGGCCGTACGATACGATTTTAAGTTACGACGTGAAATACGATATTTTACGGACCCTGGTTACTAATTTGTCCCGCCTTACGGAGTTTTGTATTTATTTCTATATACACAGGTATTATATACTGTACTGTATCGACGAAAAACACAAATTCGGATCCGCAATTTGCCGAGGCAGTTTTCAATCATAATGCCATTGTTTTTTTTTTTGTTTTTTTAAATTAAAAACAAATGTAACTATCTTTTCTTTTGAGTGGGTAAAATTTTGTTACATGACTAACTTTGACATCGCTCTCCGCATGTTTACTATGGATTTGAAATCGTAAACTGCTTCGGTCATTTCCTGGATTAACTCTAAATTCTCCCTTTATTCGGAATTGACTCCATACGAGCTGAAATGATCCAAGTTTACACCCATTATAAGTAAAAAGAAGGTTTCTGCTTAAATTTATAAACTGTAGGTATGGTATACACTATCATTACTTTCTTGCTTAAGCTAGTATACACGCACTCGTATAAATATTTTCATGTATATAACAAAAATTCGGCGCTTGTGCACTTTAGGTTCGATGGACAATTTTCTTTTCGTTTTTGAATTCTGAGGAGAGACTATTGAGTTAAAATATCTTGTAATATATTGTTGAATGCAATACAAGCATAAAACTTATGCAATAACACAAAATAAAACGATATATGAATATTTGTATTAAAATTTTTAGCTTTAATAAAGTAGTTTTCGATATAAATTTCACTTTTTCATGTGAAAATATACGACTTAAAATTTACATTTGAAAATGTATGACTTTTTTAACGAACATCTTTGAACACTTTAAGGAGATTCTGAATTCAAAATTGCCATTGTATGAAAATGTACGATTAAAAAAAACTCGAATGTTACACGATTAAACTTTAATGAAAAATTAAACTATTCATTAAAAGTTACAAACTTTAAGAATTTTTTAAATTAAAATCCACTAAAAATTCAAACAAATTCTCCCCGACCTAAAATGCACAAGTACTTTAATTAATTTTATTTTATAGATTCTAATGCTTTTTTTTTATTTTTCAGAAGCCGATCTCCGTTTTTAGCAGAACACTTTCCACCAGTTAAAGAAAAAACGGCGAACAAGCACCATGGCTTCTACTACTGTTCTTACAAACACTGTTTTGATTCCTTCGACTTCTGTGACAGCAGTAGCAGCAGCGTCCGCCACTACCAGCAGCAACAGCGGCAGCACTATCTCCGCCACTCTAACCAAAACAAGCTCCAGTGCGGCCTGTCGTAATAGTAGAAATACTATTACCTTGGCAGCAGTAGATACACCCGAACAGACTTCACACTATCCAATTACAAGAAAGGACGGCGTTACCACTGCTGCTGGTTTGTCTTCGTTTTCGTCCTCAGAGATCTCTCCCTCAACAGGGTGCGAGACAACGTCAACAGATTTTTGTGCACCCACAGATACAGTCAGTGTCCAACAACTGAGCTTACCTGTAAACCAGGAAACAACCGATGCTGACAACCCTACTGGACTGGAGTCCAACCCCGAACAGAACATTCATACTGTGGTCGATGATGGCATAGTCAGCGAAGATCCCAATAGCACACCATTCGTCGACTTCAAAGAGAATAATTCCATTGATGAAGAGGAGGACGATAATGATTCTTCAAGTGGGGAAACTGACTCTAAGAGTCTCATCACATATTCCTCGCCAAGAGATGCCGAAATTCAAGATTGCCGATTCAAAGTTTTAGAATACGACCAGTTGATGCGGTTAGTCGAAGTGATGGAAGCCTCTGTTCCAATTCATGGTCGTGGCAACTTTCCCACATTGGAAATTAAACTGAAGGATCTTGTACAATTGGTGCGACAAAAATTAAAGAGCGAAGGGGTCCACATACGAGATATGCGACTAAATGGGGGCGCAGCAAGCTACGCCCTAGGAACTGACACTGCACAGTCATACAATGACTTGGATTTGATATTTGGTGTAGACCTCTCTAACCAGAACGAACTACAAAAGGTGAAGAACTGTGTACTTGGATGCCTGTTGGACTTTCTTCCGGCTGGAGTCAGCAAGGAAAAGATGTCCAGTAGCAGTTTAAAAGACGCCTATGTGCAGAAAATGGTCAAAGTCTGTAACGAGCACGGCGATCGTTGGAGCTTGATTTCTTTGTCAAATATCAAGGGCAAAAATGTGGAGCTTAAATTTGTTGATAAAATGAAGCGTCAATTTGAATTCAGTGTTGACTCTTTCCAAATAATTTTGGACAGCCTGCTGACCTTCTATGAAGTGTCCAATACACCTACCAGTGAACATTTTTACCCCTCTGTGAAGGCCGAGAGCGTCTATGGTGACTTTTCGCAGGCGTGGTTCCACCTGACCAAAAAGCTAATTGCCACGCGGAACCCCGAGGAGATTCGAGGTGGGGGTCTCCTTAAATACTGCAACCTCCTGGTCCGAGGATACAAGTCTGCTGGCAATGTGGATATTCGCGCGATGGAGCGTTACATGTGTTCACGGTTCTTCATTGATTTTAGTGACTTGTCGCAACAGAAACAAAAGCTTGATGCCTATCTCGCTAACCATTTCAGTGGCGAGGAGGACTTAAAGTACGAGTACTTGATGACCCTATACAAAGTGGTAGATGAGAGTACAATCTGCCTGATGGGCCATGAACGTAGACAGACCCTTAATCTGATTCACCAACAAGCTTGCGAAATCTTACTTGAGCAGGAACAGAAAGCTCAGAGCAAATACTTACAGTTGCCACAGTTTGATAACTTAAATAACTTGATCCTGGATCAAGTTTTTTACGGACCGTACAACACATCAACCGGAAACGGACCCTATTATAGTTACCTACCTTTCTATCAGATGGGAAACTCTACGTGTCCTTTATGCCCGCAACCCTATTTACAATGTTCATAACCCTTCTGTCTCGTATTTTTTTGTCCTAATCATTTTTGCCAAGTTATTTGCAATGCAAAAAAAAAAAAAAAAATTTCTTCGATAGTTTCGAAGATGTATACACTCATCATATAGAGGCAAGGTAAGATCTTGAAAATTGTAACAACTAAACAAGGATTATTTCCATCCAAACATGGCGATTTTGTTTATTTTTTCTCTGCAAAATCGTAAATATTTCACCTTCCCTAAAAAAAAAAACGAAAATACAATCCTATTAGTGTTTCTATTAATATGGAATAGTATTTCACAAAACCTTCCGCCTCTTATCACGTCATTAAACTATATAACATTACATATGAAACTTAAAATATATTTTTGGCCATTTTTTTTTCTTAAAGGGTAAGGGTTTTAAGCTTAACATTGAATTCCGAAAAAAAAACGTATACGAAGATATACCTCTACCCACTATTTTCCAGTAAAATAATTGGAATCTTTCTGTTCTAAAGATTTTATTTCCTGATATTACCTTGGGAATGAACAAGTTATGACATAAAGACGATAGTTTTATTTTATAACCTCTTCTAACCAAGACTACCTTAAAACATACACCCTTCCCATGGCGTAAACACTCGCGTTAAGCCTACTGAAATATACGTATGTCATCTATGTAAACAAGATGAACATCTTACATTGGTCTGATAAGACTCTGTTTAGATGAAAGTTATATTCAATATACGACTGAATATAAACATTGTCTTTAAACAGCTGTAAACATTAAAACCTTTTTGTATACTCTTTATTTTTAATGATTTAAGATTAATTAAATCGTGTATATATATATATATATATATATATATATATAATTATTAATATTATACCTATTGGTCACTAAGCATCAACTTCTTCCGGAACTGAATGTGTTAACTAACACAATCAAATTAAGTGTTAGTTTTCTGGCAGCTTCGTCCTTACATTGCAATCTCTGGAACGCTCTTCCTCCTCTCCTTAAGACAAACATTTTTGACCTCCCTAAAATGATAGGGGTGATATTCTTATTGAACCTTCATTTATGTTCTATTTACAACGGTTTAGTGGAACAATTATCTATTTTTAACCTTTTTAAAATGTTTTATTAAGGGGCATTGATTTTTTTTCCCCCACCTATATGAACAAAATATATGGGGTTATATATTAAGTTTCATAAGCTTTCCCAGTTGATTGATGATACTATTTCACTTCAAGCTTACGTTGTGATATTTGAAAATATAAGTTTATTTAATTTGGCATGCGTTTTTGTTTGTACTTATCACCATTACAACTATTTACAATATTTTCCAGTGATTTTATTTTTTTCCTTTTTTTCCACAGTATACATGAAAGTAAATAGTTGGCTCTACGCAGTAGAAACTTATTTTTCTTTTTAAAACTTGTAAAAAAACATTGTTGAATTTCTGTTTTATCGTTTCCCGTTATATAGTAAATCTGTTTCCACCAAATGTTAACTATATTTTTTTGTAAAATGACCTTGTTAGGCATAGTAACTCTTTGCCGCTTTAATTGCATTTTATTGAACCGGTTCACATCCTAAGAGTATAGGATAAAAACTAAAATAAACATGCAAGATTTCTATGAAAAATGTGATATGTTAACTGTTAAGATTGTCTGGGAAGCAATAAAGAGGCGAGAATGTGCTTCATACTTGAGATATACCCTAAACCAAACTGACCTTGAGTGGATCCTTTAGTAAATAGCAATACTTTCTCCCATCTAATCTTACCTTTTTATCACAAAAAAAACAATACTTGCCAGTAACCTAAAAATGGGTGAGGGTAATTTTTTGTGTAATCGTGTTTATCATATATATGGTCTCAAATATGTAATAATATACTCGAACTTTGAATGAGTATAAAGTTTTTATTTATGCACATAGTGAAATGGAGTAGCTTGGAATACATAATACAGAGGTAATTAATGAATCATATCAGCAAATATTAGTGACATTATTGTCCAGACAATTTTAATGAGAGTTCGTTAGTTGAGATATATGATTATAGTAGTACGAAATTATACTTATGGCAAGTAAGCTACGCAAAAATATTTGTTTCTGTGAGGAAATCGAATACATTGCTATTCGTCTGATTCCCCCCCCCCTTGGAAATGAAACAAATTTTCCTGTGGCTTACTTTTCATGAGTATAACATATTACTAAACTCTACATACACGAAATATGTATATCTAGATGTATATACATAGAATAGTAATGTCATATTTTGTTAGATTCAATGAGTAAATAAAATCTTTGAGGGCCTCATCAATGTGGATTTTAAATAAGATACGTTAACAATCAATAGGGATGCTGTTTTATTTAATGTGCATTGATAGTATTCTCAAGCACTATTATATACACGCACACATTTTCTTTTATCTTTTCTAGAAAGAATCTAGAAAGTTTTTTTTATTTTTTTTATTTTTTTTTAGAATAGGATCTTCATCTGACATTTGAATGTGATACTTTGCTTTTCTTTGGCACTGATAAAGTGCTTCAGTGCGCGCGTGGAAGATAGAGCTTATTCGGATTTAAGCCATTTTGATATAGGATGGTCTAAGACTATCAGCAATTCTTGCTTCATGTAGTTTAGACTCGTTTTATTTCTTTCAAAACAACAACAAAAATGTCGTTAATTATTCCTTTGCCGTTGTAATATTTTTTGTCCAGAAAAAAAAATCAACTGAAACCTCTTCAGGCAGTTCCATTCTTATTGCCCAAAGTTTAAATGCTATGTAGACTTTGGAAACATTCTAGGCCAATCAAATGCATTTCTCAATTATTGCATCTATTTTCTTTTGTGTTCGTAGAATGCTGGAAATCATTTTAGTCTTGCCATCTTGTCGCCACTTTGGAACTTAGTTCCCGGACATATGAATTACACCAGAAGTGTACAGTATATACGTTGCAATATATGCAAGACATGTATTTTTAAACTTGCATAATATTTGTAGCATTTTATTATTCCATTAACACGTCTTGTTCGTATTTTGGTCCTTGGTCGGATATATTAGTCTTACCATTTGAAAATCCTCTCATGATTCTAAGACTTAGTTTCTTTCAAAACTGCACCTCGTTGTAATAATTTTACTTGACCACTTGAGTAAAGCAAGGAAAACAGTGTCTATAGTAAACTCCTTGCAGTGTCTGTAATCATACTGCAAGTAAAAAAAAAATCTTGTGCAATGTAATATTTTCATCTTTTAATATTTACATTGACTGTTCTTTGTTCTTGCCGTGGATAAACTGTGATCGTCTGAAATATAGACTAGTTACAAGGCAACTTTTAATCTATTGTTTTCTATTTTTATCTACACTTTTAGCCTGTTCAGAGAATAAACAGTGCATAGTGATATTGCTTTAGAAACAATTGTTTTGTTTTAGATGCAAATAGTGAACTCACAGCACTTCTGCATTCGCATTAAATTATTATTTGCAATAATAATATACTTCACTTTTTTTTCTCTATCTACCTTCTCCGTAACTACAGACTTGTAAGTATATACAAAGTTCTAGGTGCTGCTTGCAGATTTCCCCCCTCATCTTTTGTGCAGGGGGGAGGGTGACCCCCCCTTAATCTTTTCTAAAGTTACTTTTCATTATTATTAGTTGTTTTGATTGGACTATTGCTCTCATCTTGAGTGTTATTTGTGCAAAGTTTCGGTCAGCGTTACCTACCTTCACCAGGCCTCATGTCTTTTCCAAGATACCCGACGAAGGTCGGTGGTAACACTGATAGAAATCTTGCACAAACACTCAGGATGAGAACAATAGTCTGATTAAAACAAGAAATACAATCGGCCCTTATCTCAAATATTCAGAACTGTTTTTGTTTTCTTCATTAAAAAAAAAAGATTAAAATTATAACATGTAACGATTTCATATATGAATAATTGAAATTTAATACTGTAGATCTTTACCAATATAGGTTTGATAGAAGTAAACATGGCGATTAAGTATAGCAACCAAACTGTATGGAATGGGTTAGATTCCTGCCATAAACTCTATTTGGCATTATTTGTCAGATCAAAGTGGTAATTCACAATATGTTGTCTTCAAATAACTTCTGATAAACCTCTTTAATATTACAGACTTAATCACTTAAAATAATCAGTTATATATATATATATATATATATACAAATTAAAACTATTTGGTAGAAATAAAAATTGAAATATTTTTATTTTTCATATCCTAAAACAAATATATTGTAATACAAGATTCAATGTCTTTTATGTAAAATGATATTAATTTTTGCTACATAAAAGAAATACTTTTCCTCCAAGATTTAGCGATTAGGTTTATCATCAAATGCATCTTGAAAACGTTTAAAGGCATGGAACTCTCTTCATCAGCCACCAAAGCGTTTCTCAAAATAACCCCCCCCTACTCATAGTGTGTCGTGCCATGCACCACATTAATATATAATTAAATGATGTGACATATGATCGGGATCACACACACATATATGTACAGAAAGATGTTAGATAAGTCATTGGTACCGTCGGTTTTAAGACCAATAATTAGGGCCGTTTTAGATATCCATATCAAGCTCTCTTCAGTCAATTCTCATCTCAAGTATTATTTCATCTGAGATAACTATTTGCTGAAGAGAGCATGGTATGGATATCTAAAACTGTCCTAATTATCGGGCTTGAAACCGACGGTATCAATGACTTATCCCATCGAACAACTTTCTGTACACAAAATATAAATACGCTCTTTTTGGATTTTCCTTTTTAATTGAACCCTCTGCTGGATTTCTTTTCTAAAAAAAAAAACAAACAAACTAATATACACAAACTTCTACTTTTAATAAAGTGTTAATATTTAAGATAAAAATCAGCTGAACAAAAAACAAGTGACGGTGAACTGTTTTAATTCGCAGATTCTGTTCAGTCTCGCTCTAAAAAATACCAAAGTCGGATTTTATCTTTACCTCAATGTTTCATATACTAATAGAAGCCATTTAATTCTTGCTTCCATTTTGTTAAAATTTCTTTCTTTCTCCCCTTCCAAAATATGTTCTAGTCGTAAACTGCAAAATATTGTGAACATGCCTTATATTTTATCCCCTTGATCTTAAAACTTTATTCTCCGGTGTTATGAGTTAATGTTAGGTGATAAAATACTAAAAAGATGTCTGCTTTTCTCCGAACAATCATGAGTTTAAGCAAAACTACATTGTACACAAATTGGCAACTTTTATTCTCTTGTAAACCATTTTGACCAAAATAAATTTCTAAGACATTGTTATTCCTTCATCAGAATGTCTGTAATCTTGCAATCTATAAAATAAACTTTTAAAAATATTACCAAAGTTTTTCTTTACCCTTGTCCTTAAGATGGTAACATTAAGTCATTGATTCTGGCCTGTTAATTTTTTGGGAAAAAACAAAACATTTTTAATCTATTGGTTCAAAAAAATCAGACAATCCTTATTTCATTGCTTTCATTTTTGTTTAATCTATTTTGCGTGAATATTAATCTACTTTAATTATGTGGTCATACAAAAAAAGTGCAAGCCTGTATATAAGTCACCAATTGTAATAAGAGATACAGAAGTATATATCACAAGATAATTAGAAAACAAAAACTAAAAAAAAAGCTACAATGAAGAACTTTAAACCTTAAAAACAAGAGCATTTAAAAATTAAAAAAAAAAAATGTAAAAAATACACAAAAATAGTAAACATAAAAAAATGACCCAGAATGTTTTTTCCTTTTATTTTCAGAACTTGTCTTTTGGTATTGTTGGCTATTATTTTAACGTTCTTATCTAAATTACTTAAAAAAAAAAATACATTTTTTTTTTTTTTTAAACATCAAACATATATATGCTTTCTACATATTTCTGGCCCTCCCTCTTATTTTTCTATTCAAAATAGGGGCTGAGGACTTTGTAAAAGAGATTGATATAATACTATATTTGATTTGTGTGAATGTAGTGTATGACTGGATGAAGTATGTTACTAAACAAAAAAATAAAAAGCAAATTCTTTGCTCATCCCTGCTTACCTATTACATGTGGGGGGAAAAAGAAAAACGTTCTTTCCTGCATTATATCTTTTCATTTTTTTTTTTTTTTTTTTTTTTTTTTCACCGAAACCATTTCACTTTAATTTGATGACTCCCTCCCACTTCACGCTGGCCAGGTTGCATACTCAGAAGGGATTCTCCCCCCTCCCAGCCCCCTTTTTTGTGATACACATCAAATCTACGTAAACATAACCTGTGTACGTATTTCTTGAGGAGAGACTTGTACAGATATATACAAAACAAAAGACTATTGTAAAAAGGAACTTAAAAAAAAAAAATAATAAACTGAAAAAAAAAATTGTATTTTGAAAAAAAGTTTAAAAAACAAAAACACCAAAAAAATCAAAAAAATCAGAATAAATTATTTTGAAGTAAACTTTCAGATTTCTTTATTCATTTGTATTACGTGCACTGAATCATTTTTATTCCAGTATTTTATTTTATTTTTTTTGTTCAATAATTGCATATAACATTTTGTCTTGTTTTTAAGAGATGCGATACGACGAAGCAGTCTGTGAATGGCATGTATTAAATAAATGATTTAAAGTAATATAACTTTGTATCAACAAAATAAGAAAATTAAGGAAAATTAAAAGGTTTTTGTAGGCTATTGCATTTCGAAACAAAATAAGAATATCAGAAGAGAAAGACTAGAAATATACAAACATTTTTGTATAATTCTGGCCTTTCCCCATTTCTGGTGGCTTAAATGTTACTTTGTTGTCCAATTGTAAAAAAAACAAACTTATCTTTCATTTAATAGATTTGTTTGCTTATTTTAATACTGAGCTCTTATGTTTATAAATTTTGCTTTGTTAAATATATTCTGATAATATTATGTGTAATATATATATATATATATATCTGATCAATATTATATTTTTATGGTACAATATTCATTTAAACATTTAATGATGAGCAATTTTCATACTAAATTACTTTGGGTGAATATTACGGCCATGAAAGAATGGGAAATAAAACCTGTTTAGTGAATGCTTTTTTTTCACTATGTATTGCTAAATGAGGAATCATTTGAATTAAAAATTCAGTATTATACATCTAAAATTGGGAGAAACACGCTTAAGACGTGTAAACATTACAAAGAAAAACAAAGCTACTGAATTTGAACTGAAATTATGTTTAGTTAACACCGTAACTAATTTTAACAATATATATTTTTTCCTCATTTAATATTTCTGAAAAGTTATGGATTAGTTACATAACTTTATAGCATTATGTAAACAATAGGGAAAAGAGGGACGGCTTAATGCCATAGCATTTTAAAGTTTAATGCTTCTCGTCAAAGAGAAAAATTGGCATTATACAAGAGTATGGACAAAATAGATAATGCCGATTTTAAATACATTATAGACTAGCAAGCCGCTCGGCATTGCCCGGTCGTAAAATACGCTTAAATATATTTTGATTAATGCAGCTTTATAATTTATTATACTAGCATGGGTACCTGGCCTTGCTCGGGTGTTTGGAGATGTGTTGAGCAAAAACATATAAAAAAAAAGTGGTGTGCACAGAAGATACTCGACATTCATCAATACCGGTAAGCTAGTAACATAAGTCCCCCCCTCTCTCTAAGGAACCTGATTTACAACTTTATCCCTTTTCATATGGCATTTTTTACATAAATCGTTTATTTAAATTACATATTTTAAACTTTTCAAACCTTTGCACAAAAAAGAGTCGACTCCGATTAAGAAAGCCCCGAGAAAAGCCTATAATTTTGCATAATTATAGATGACATCGAAAGGAACCTTTTGTATGCTTTTTAGCTATGATAATCGAGTTTATAAAATTCACTAAACTTTCGTGTGTCTATCTACATTTTTTTTTTCAAAATGCATCTCCTCCGAGACGCAAGGTCGCAGAGGGGCTCGAACTGGTCAAATGATTGTATTTTTGTGCACCGTTGTCTTATGGATTTTTAGCAGGTAAAATGGGCTGCTAAGGGGGTCAAAATTAAAAAAAAAGAAAAAAGTCAACTTAAGTGTTTTTGTACACATGCGCAAATATACATAAGTTATTGTCGGTTCACTTTTAACTGAATCTTATCAATGTCTACAGCTCAAACGGGAACGATGAAGGCTGGAGATCTATATATTTTTATTTTGATTTTTACCTGATGCCACACAAGTCATATTTTTAACTTTTAAAATCACTACGATATATCGATACAATCTAATCTTATATATAAAACTAACAATATTTTTGTCTGTTTATCTCTCTGTTGCATAAAATGGCTCTGCCCCCCCCCCCGAGACGAAAGGTCGAAGGGCGGCGCGAGGCGTGTTATATGATTGCATTGTGTGGACCGTTGTTATATATATATATATATATATATATATATATATATATATATATATATATATATATATAAATATATGACTTTGCCTGTGTGAGGAACCGTTCATACAAATATACATTCACGCGTTATACTCGGTTCACTTCCAACCATTTCTTATCCGTCAAAGGAAAGCTCAAGGGTTACGACTGAGTGCTAAATGTTTTAGCTTCAATTCTACCTGATGGCATTCAAGTAATATTTTTTTACTTTAAAAATCACTATCTTTTGGGTATAATACAATAATCGATAGAAAATTGAATGTATAACTACGAAATCTGCATAAATTAAAATATCATATTAAAGTGTATCTTACGACCGGGCAACGCCGTCCACAAGGTAAGTTCTCTATATGTTAAAATACAGTATTGCTAACGTGTGTGTGTGTGTGAAATAGTTGCCTATTTTCTATAATTTCATTGGCATAAAATATTGTCACCATCTTACCTCAAGCTGACGGCACTTATCCGTCTTTCTGTAGACATGCGCATACATTCAATCATGCAGAGGTGAAGCACTTGGCAAGGAACCTACATACATAAGATGAAGGCAATGCAATAATATACACCTTGGCAGTAAGGACTTTATCAAATATATATATATAATTAAATATAAGCTGAATAAATAAATCGACACATTTCGATTTATCTTGAATTTTCCACGAGTTTTACTAGCTGTTGACAGTATATTTATTAAGCCTTTTTCGATACACCTACGATATCAATTCGGTTTCTTAGTTTGTTTCGGCGCAACAACCGTCTTTGTTTATGAATGAAGATCGCGTTATAGACAAGATTTTTTGCTCTTTTTGCCTACCAGTTTATGCTGTGCGTTTAGTTGGATAATTAGACATGGTCAAGCTGAAAAGGAAGCCATTCTTAACGTGAATTTCCATCCTTCTCTCATGTTATCAGAAAGGAAGATAATCATTGATCAGAAAGAAACCGGAAGTCAAAATGAGTAGCCAATCTTGACTATGAAAACGCAAGCCACTGTTTATTAAACAAGTTTAATTCAATATTATTTAGTAGTTTACCCACGGATGGTATACTATGTAGATATATAGATATATAGATTAATCTCACTGAAGCTGTGTTAAGCCTACTCAGCACGAAATGGGTGACTATCTAGAAATACCAGGTGTTGAATATGCTTTCCACTTATCTCTAGATTCTTTCTGAATTTCTCCTTTTGCAATTTTGTCGTTGTTACAAAACATTCTTTTTGTTTTCTGAATAACGTTGACAGCTGTTTTTCCAAAATAATTTGAAATATATTTATACTTTAGGAACCTATTAGAGAATAGGGTATTACTCCGATTCCATTAGATTTCTCTCTTAGGAATCACTTAATGCTTCTTCAGGCATATGGATCACTTTCGCCAACGTGCAGAGGAATGTATGCCATTTTCGTGCGTGAAATGTGTATTCTTTTTATATTTGATTCGGAAAACCGTCTGCTTATATTAAAAAAAATGTCAATTTTCGTTGGTTTATGAAACGCTCAGCTAAATTATTTCAAAAATAATTTAAAAAAAAAATGTAAAAATATCTTCCCCCTCTTCATTATACCGCCCCCATGATTACTTAAATACTATAAAAAATTATTAAACAAAATAGACTATTTTTTTCTGGTGGAGCCGGCGATCAGCGCTCAGCTTTTTCCGGGTTTTTTCGCCAGCTGCCGTTCGAGTCTGCGGGTACATCGCGGAAATCAGGATCAAATAATGCATAAGTACCCAACTATCTTTTTACATGGTCATTGTCATTTCCCTCGCGTGGTTCTACCATTTGAAGATACCGGTTTCCTAAACTAAAATGCATCAAATATTTCCATTGAAAAAAAAAAAACTCAATTATGTTCAGCAAAGTCAAAAACAATAACGACTTTTCTCTACAAAAGGGTGGTTATGCCCAGAAAAAAACTCCAACCCAAACCACCATATTATCTCCATCAGGACTTACTATTCTGCTCTCCATCAGAAATAGATTGCGTACTCATTTCCACAAACAATTTCACGGCCGATTTTTACTTAACTACTTTTTAATGTTTAATGATCTTTTAACCTCGGAATGAATTTCCAAGAAAGGTTAGAAATATTCCATCAATGAAATGATTTAAGATGACTTCAGGAGTAAATAAAATTTTGCCTCTTATGTGATATTTTATTTGCTTTGAACTATGTATCACAATTACTTTCTGGATGATTATTAATACACATTAATTTCTCATTTGCGTCAGTTCTATATTTAAAATATACTGAACACTATTTTCATAGCAATGTAAATAAACTCATTTAGTGCGTGTTATTAGTTTGTTTCTGTCCCAAACACTATTTTTCTTTCTTTTATTTATCTAGCAAAATATATACTTTATTAAACTATATTTGCTGATTCAATATATTACTTATTCTGTAAGATTTTTTTTACTAGTCTTATTAGTTTGTATTGATTGGCATGGCAATACTTGAAACCGGCTTATTTCTATTGATAGCATTAGTTTCCTTTGATTCTTTTAGCTACTTATTCGAGACGTTTGCCAGCATCTACAATTGATGCGATAGACCCGACTGGATTCGAACCTCGTACACCCAGGTCGTCAGTTCACGCTGCTATCCACACAATCAAAATCACGTGATTAACAGCAACAATTACTTGTTTTTAATGTAGATTTAAATACTGCATTTAGTTGTATATTAGCAGTATTTCCTAGCCTTGCACGGGGGTTGCGTTGATGCTTGTTTTATGCTGATTTTGATCTGGATCTTTGGTAATTCCAATATTTTCTTTCTTTTTAATTCTAAAATTGTTTTATTAAATTTCGGTTATATCGACACCTTACTGATCAACGTAGCCCCAACAATGGTTTTCCGAATCAAATTGGAAAAGAATATACATTTCACGCACGAAAATTGCAAAGATTCCAGACTCAAAGGTGAACCTCTGCACATTCCAGCAACAATCCAATTTCTCTGATTTGTCTCCTTTGCAGGTATTCTTCCAGCTCAAAACCAACTACTTTCTTGAACTGTATGTGAAAGTAACCACATGATAAACATCGACTATCTATTCATTGTAAGAATTTATATGGTTATCACTGTATAGTTCTACAATTAGTCAACTGTCGTAACATTCCTTATCTTTTATTGCTAGGCAAATTACTTGTGCTTGGTTCTTGGGCCTTATGTTTTGTTAAACTGACATATAAGTAAAATTTGAATCACATTATCTCTAAATATGTGTATAGACTGTTTGCAATTTCTTTAATGGGCTTTCAAAAACAGAAAAATAATTTACTTTTGCACTGCTAAAAATCGCGTACATTTTTAAGTCTTATAAAATTCTTTGCAGTTAATGAAAAAAATAAAATTACGTGAGCTGTTTGAACTTACAGACCACGTCATGCCCCTCCCAAAAAAAAACACGCTATTAATTAACCCACAGTAGAATTGTCAGGACCTATTGTTCTATTATTGTTGCTAAGCGACGATATGGGGGGGGGAAATGGCTTTACCGATGATAAATAAATTATCGATTATCGGTAATTATCGGGTAAATTCTGAGACAAAACTGAACTAAGATCAGTCCCAGACTTATACATTAACGTTCTGTCAATTTTAAAGAAAATCTGTTCAGCCGTTTCTATAAGGAACGGACTCACAAAGTTGCATTTACGTAATTGTAGAGATTCTGCATTTAAAAAAAATATTATCCCTAAAAATTCTATTAATGAGTCTTTGCAGGTTCGGATACTTTCTTTTTCTTTCTAGGGGCATGTCTCTAAAAGAAAGATGTCTTTGAAGTCGGCCTTGTTTTATTTTTGTACATACGAGAATAGTGACATAAAGGTTCCCAACATCCTAAATCCAAATATTTCTGTGAACCACATTTGATTCAAATTTTATTATTTCAGGTTCAAATGAACAGTTATAAAAGAAATTGGAATAAACGCTACTAATGCCTGAGTGTCACAGCTTGTGAATTTCAAAAAAGCAACCTGGACGTACGGACACTTTGTAAGAACGATATGCAATAAAAGTCTGGTCTTTTTTTTTTTTACATAGGTGTCACCACTAACAAGGCCGATAGGCCACTCAAAGATAAGGGTTAAAGAGTGCAGAAGGACAATATAGTAATCGATAGTAATGGAAGTTCGGTAAATTTGTTAACTTAAATGGAACGGCTCATCAGAAACTTGTTCACGTTGGACTTGAAGACAACCATATTATAGACAGCAGGAAAACGGAAGACAATTCCATAGGCGTGCAGTTCTAAGAAAGAAGCTTTGATCATGGAATCTATGTTTAGGTACAGATAAAGAGTGGGGAAAATTATTAATGTTTTCAGCTAGTCTAGTGTTTCTTGTGAATGTTTGGCGAGGGGGGACCATAGATTGAAGCTCAGTTGAACACTTTCCATGAAAATAACGATAAAGCAGAGACAAACTCGCAACATCTCTTCTGTGAGATAGAGGTTGCAGCGAAGAGAAAAGGACATCTCCCACCAGGCCACGAAGTCTATTTTGAACCCTATCAAGGCAAGACAAGGCTTTTCTAGCAGCTCCTGCCCATATGTGGCAACAGTATTCCATCCTTGGACGTATCTGGCTCTTATATAGATAGAGAATTGCATCAGCAGTGAGATATCCACTGGATCGATAGAAAGATCCTACTATTTTTCCAACGGCCTTGGCAACAGATTTGATGTACGTATTCCATTTAAGATCAGGAGTAAAGGTCAAGCCCAGAAGCCTGTCAAAACTTGAGGTCTCCCCAAGACGAGAGCCATTCATTTTAATTGATGCCAGATGGGGATCAGAACGTTGATGATGTAAAGATATAAGCTTGGTTTTAGTTGCATTAAAAGTAACCAGACACTCCTTTCCCCATTGTACAACGTGATCAAGATCAGAGGAGAGAGAATCGGAGATAACTTGGTCGTTTATTGTTTTAGATGTGCTACCATAGATGGTAGTGTCGTCAGCAAAAATGTCTACGAATGATGTAAGGATGTGATTTGGAAGATCATTAATGTAGATCAGGAAAAGAGTTGGGCCCAGGATGGACCCCTGAGGGACTCCAGCATTTATACTGTGAGCTTCTGATTTTTGCCCATCAACTACTACTATTAGGAACCTATCAGAGAGAAATGATTTAATAATTGAGAAGACATTTCCAGCTCTACCATAGCTGGAGATCTTGTGAAGTAAACTTTATGCCATACCCTATCAAAGTTTTAAACTTAAAGGTCAGAAAGACGCATGGAATGCTGCAGACTGCTTTTTGGATAATCTTTTCTGACTCGAGCATCAGTTTTGAGTAGCATAAGAGATTCAAGAGAGGCAGGGAGTCTGTGAGGGATGATGAGAGGTGTGGGAGGAATAACAAAGTCAGAACACTAGAGTTGATAGGGGTAGAGGGTAGTTTTGGAGATTTTCGGCGGAAGGGTTATTTGGCTGATGTAATTTTGGGATGAGCAGGATTCAGAGAAATATTTTCAACGCAAAAGGTGTATAATTAGATGTGAGAAAGCGAAAGATGCAATAAACAAAACAAAATATTAGGTTGGTGCAAAAATAACGTTTTTTATGTATGTTGAACGTCAAAATACAATATTTCGCACAAACCTAATATGTTCAGAAGGTTAAAGATATATCTTATACTAGCGGGGGTACCCGGCGTTGCCCGAGTGTTTGTTTCCGGGACGGGGGGATGAGTTTTAAAAAGTGTTATGGTAGGTAAGTAGGAAGGATCAAACCCGGAGTCATGAGTAAAAGTAGGAAAATAAAGTGTGAAAAAAAAAACAAAAAAAAAACATCTACAACGTTAACAGTTCGGCCACTGAGAAAAGTCCATTCCAGTTGTTTAGGAAAAAAAAAAAAAAAAAAACGACTACGGTAGGTCGGCGCGAATGTGAAAATATAATGTGAATTGTCCAGCACGCTAACCACTACGCCACAGAGCACTGCAGCTTAGTTTAGTGATTTTAAATAACTTCACATGAAAGAACTACGAAGCCAAACCGGTGTTCTCTTCTCAACTGTTCCTTGTGAACGATCCCCAAACGGTGTTAAGTGGTGGCAGGAAGAGGAGGAATTTATTAGAGAGAAAATATTTTACCACTTCCATTGATCTTAACCGATTTTGGCCGTGACTTCTCAGCAGAAAAAGTATAGAAATCTAAGATTATCGAGGAATTTGAGAAATAATAAGCCTGTAACACACCTCAGATATTGTTCTGCCGTTTGTGCATATTATATTTGCATGAAATATATTGATTTTTAATCCTATTAATGTCAAAATCATACGGGAAAAAATGAGTTCATTTTATTTTTATAGAAGAAGAGAAGAGAAGAGAAGATATGTTTCAAATTGAAGTTTACAGCAAAAGAAAAACAAAGAATGTTCGTTAATTTTCTTATAGAGTTCTTGTAAAAGCCGTGCATTACAGGGGTCAGAAAATTATAACTAGACTTTTCCGCTCAATTAAATAAAGTATATTTCATTAAATATTGTTAATAAGAATCAGTGTTGATTGTTTATCATATTATAAAAGAAGTTCAACGAGAAATGTTGAGGATATTTTAATTGATGAGTTGGTTAATAGTGAGCAGACAACAAGAAGGGATTCAGGTAGTTTGTGAATGTGTCGCGCTTTGGAAGTGTGAGCATGCGCAAGTTGACATGCCAACAGGCTCAAAGTCTCCAAAATCTGAGCTTTTAAGAGATCGAAGTAGCCTCTAGAAAGACCATTTCCAATAAATTCAGAAAGTTCTCTGATTTGTCAAAAATATAATTGTTTTATTCAAGATAGTGTATGCGCAGACGAAATGCGTAAAAATAGATTTACGCATTTTGAGTTTGGACGCAGAGTTGTAAAAATGCGGCCGTCAGAAAATTTAATGTTTAGAATATAGATGAATAAAAAGGACGACGAAGTTATAAATATAAGTAAAATGAGCAAAATAGACAAAGATATATATTAATACTAGACTACCTGTGACCCGTTGGGTCAGTATGTTATATTAGCTATGGAATTAATGTATGAGCGTGACACTTGTGACGTAAAGAAATAGTTTTTTTGTGACATAAGAGAAACATTTCTATGAAAGTATATTAAAATGAAAAAAGAATATAGACAGATTCCTATGAGTCGTTCTGTTTATAATTGTTTATTTTTGAAAAAAAATTACAGCCATTGAATTATAAGTAGTTTGCCATAATTATAGGTAAATGTGCGCTGAACAGATACCATAATACTTAAAGTTAAATTCAAATTTTGATATATCTCTTAATCTAAAGGAAAAAAAAAAGAATTGGGACGCTGAAAACATATACAGTAAAACAATAGGTTTTATTGTCGCGTTGATTATTTATTTGTAACGCAAATTAAAAAAAAACATTTTCTGGGCTATTTATATATGTTGGTAGTGTAGAAGAAAATGTATGAATGTTTTTTAAGAAAGTTGTATTAAAAATGGAGAATAAATTAAAAATAACTTTAACGTAATACGGAAATGAACGATGTAAAAAAAGCAGAAAGAATTAACAATATTTTATTTGGATAATTTAAACGCGAAAAAAAATTGGGACGCCGAAAACGTACACAGTAAAACAATACGATTTATTGTCGCGTTGATTATTATGGGTTTATGTTTATGTACGCATGCTCAACCGGGAGTCGTAAACCGGATCTTGAGTTACAACACCCGTTACAAGGTCATCTGAGTTTTATAATTATATAGAAAGATTGTACTCATATTTTACTCACACTGCTGATTTATATGTTTATATACTGACGATTTCCTTCTCAGCATGGCAAAATATCACTCGAGGATAAAATTAATGAAATCGTCAGTTGGATACTGATACTTTGAGATTATAAATAACTACCCGTGGTATGGGTATAATTGGATTATTTAAAAGGAAAGATAATGTTGGTTTTGTTTTTCGATTAACCTTGAATAATTATTTATGCATTTATCTGGAAATATGATATTTTTTGCACGAAACATCTAATGAATGCAACATTACAACGGATTATACGGTTCAACGGAAATATTTCTTTAATAAATATCAGAGAAGTGATTTAACAAAGCAACTCGAGGATAAGGGGTTAATGCATCTTAAGTGGCAGTTTAGTAATCGATAATGGTGTAGATTGAGTATAATTTGAGTTATTTAAGGGGACGGTGCGAAAGATAGAGAGTGGGGAAAGAGTACATGTAACGTGTGGACTGTCTTTTAATCGTTTTACTCCAAATCGCACATGGAAAAATACTAACATCGATCAGGACTAATGATAAATATTAGCAGACTGTTTAAAAGTAAAATCTTGCTTTCTGAGATAACTATTTAGCATAAACCAATAAGGTAACATATTTATGCGCATAGCTTTTGTTAAGCTATCAGACATTTATATAAGAGTGACACCTTCTTAATTCAAATCAACAATTATTTTCTTATAATAGGGAGATGTGCTTATTATTTGTTGCATTATTATTATTGTTAATATTAGGGACTATATACACGGTACACCGGTTCCCGTCAGATCTCCGAAGTTAAGCAACGTTGAGCCTGGTTAGTATTAATAATGGCCCACAATTTGCGAATTCCAAGTGCTGTCTGCGTTCTTTGCTTATCTCGGCATTGTTTCCAGTCAGTCTTTGGCCTCTCCTTGCTACTGAACCCAAATCAGTGCCGATTCAGGAGAGGTGTGGTTTGGATATTGCACAACACTAACCTCACAATTACACACGCAGCCGCCCTTACAGGGGTGTCGATTATCTATTAAGACTGAAAGGATACATCGAATATTATATATGAAAACGACTATGCTGTTGACAATTTGGAAGCAGCTGTAGAATATTCTTTCATATAAATGAAAGGTTCTTTAACATAAACTTTATTTAGGGGAATTCTTTTTCGCTTGAGGTGCATAGATAACGAAAGGAAAGTTCGTAGTAGAAGTTGTAGTTCGACGATTACCATTTTCCTGGGATAGAACTCGAGAGAGCTGGAGAAATATACATGCTTATAAGTTTTCAGAATAGTCAATACCTAAAAATGCCTAGCCGCCATACATAAATCCCTGCAGCGATTAGATTGACCTTTTAACAAGGTATGAGGATAATAGCGTTGTAAACGCAAAGAAAACGAAAGAGGATAAAGGTCAAGTCTCTCATTACATTTCTCCTTGGGTCTGCCGAATCAGCAAACAATACGGAGTAAATACAATGAAATAAGCTCCTTATATGCAACCATGAATTTCTATATGAGACTCTGTCCATCCCTTTTCCCATCTTGATTAATCTTGATTAATATCGTGCTTTCATCCGTTCTTTTACCGATCCTAAAATGCGAACAGGTTGCAGCAAAAATAAAGCGTTTCAACCAGAAAGGTTTTTCAGAGCTTTATATTTTGTAGTAAAATGTCGTTGTTTTTCTTTTCTTTTTCTGTTCTTTTTTTGTTGTTGGTGTTGTACTCCCAGCTTAACATTTGCTGTTAAATTTCCAGACCCGATTAGAGAGATGGTAAAAGTTGCATTTACGTAATTGTAGAGATTCTGCATCTAAAAAAATATTATCCCTAAAAATTCTATGAATGAGTCTTTGCAGGTTCGGATACTTTATTTTTCTTTCTAGGGGCATGTCTCTAAAAGAAAGATGTCAGCTATTCTTAATCTTTGAGTTAACTCTGTTGTTTTTCTCGAGTTTCTCCCCATAGTCTAATTAAAAACATTGTTTTCTTAACAAATACCTTCTTACTGCAAAAGACAAACATGATTGTTCATATTTTATTTTCTTACCAAAAACGGATCTCATCAAAATAACTAAAGTCGCATTCCAAACGCGAAAAACATCTGACCTACATTCAACACCACCTTGAGCATAATTCCATCTCACCATCCTGCTTTCACAATCACACCGATTGATGTAACATAAAGTTTCAAATGAAATGTACGTCAGAGTTTCGCACTGAAGTTTAAAGAAGTATGTTTATAATAGTCTATATATAAAAATATTTATAAATCATTTTACCTCATACGCTTAACTATGAAATCGGATTTTTATGACAAAATACACAGACTGACTGAACGGATATTACGAATATAACGTCTTGATTTTATAATACTGTGTCCAGGAGATTCTTTGCTGAAAAGCTGTTGCATATCAAAGAGCATAACTGACACATTAAAAACAGTATTTACATTATCTATAAGGCTGCACATTTGAGTATATTTTTAAAAAATAAATACCAATGTAGAGAAATGTTTTAATTCACCAGTAATTTTATGTATTATATCCGGCGTCTCAAGAGCGTTAATGACAAATAAGGTGCGATTATAACCAATAGTTCAAAGTACTTTGACTGAAGTGTTGTTTAATGTGTATATGAATGAAATTTAGGTTTCAAAATGCAACGGATAGACACAAACCTAAGCAACTATTGATATAACGGTGGAACAAGCTATGTAGTTTCATATTTATCGATTCAGTATATATATATATATATATATATATATATATATATATGTAACAAAACATATATGTGTGTATATCATAATATATATATATATATATTGTGTATATATATATATAAAATTATAAAAAAACTGTATATATATATATATATATATATATATACACAGTAATTTATTAAATATATATGGCGATTAAGCTACACTGAATATTCCGCGTTTCATCCACTCTAGAATTCTTAGGCTTATATATATATATATATATATATATATATATATATATATATATATATATATATATATATATATATATATTACCGTTTTATCTGCTTAGTTACACATACTTTGGTTACCGAATCGTATCAACGACACAGTAACTTCGCCAGACTTTAACAGAAATGGTTATTATGATTGGAAAAACGATATTAGAAGAAGCAAAAAAAAACCCCAAAAAACTTCTTGATTGCTTGTATTTCCCTTTTTTCCCTGTAGTCCTTATCTCTCTCTTTCTCTTCCCTACCCCGCCTTCACAGTCTAACACATTTTAGAACTTTTCCTTCTTTTCCACTTTCTTTCTCCCCCCCCTCTCTCTCTCTCTCTTTCCCTCTCTACTTATCTTTGTCTGGTTGAATATTTTAAACTCTACCTCACCACTTGTCAATGTTTATTTACTTATTAAATCTTAAAATAAAATATTGTCAAATCAGAATAAAAATTTCGCCCCTTTTTTGCTTCTTATAATATCGTTTTCCAATCATAGTAACCATTTCTGTTTAATTCTAACGGAGTTACTGGGTCGTTGATACGATTCGGTCACCAAAACCATGTGTAACTAAGCAGATAAAACGGGAATAAAAATACATATATTTGCTGTGCAATAGTATTGAGCACTTTCTCCAGGTTTTTACTAATTACCATTTTTGTTATATATTTTTTATTATATATATATATATATATATATATATATATATATATATATATATTTGCTTTCTCCCCATAAAACATTTTCTTTTTAAACATTGATGTATTTAAAAATATAGTGCAGCTAAAAAACGATCTAACAATGAATTTAGGAGCGATAAAAATACAAAGAAAAATACTTATAGAAATTAAAAAAAAGCGTTTTCTTTTAGTCTAATTTTTTTAATCTACAGTTAAACCATTTTCACGTTTCAAGTATTAGTTTTATCAAGAGATATCGTGCGAAAAAGTGTAAAGAATTACTATATGCATTGTTTTAGAATTCACCCAAAATATGTTTAATAATTAAAAAAAACAATAATACATACACTAAAGTGGATATTTTAAACGTCACGCTTATGTAAGGAGGGTTTTGCAGTAGAGAATTAAATTTTGTCACGACTCCAGTATGTATAACCAAGAAAATCAGTTATAGAGAGTTTCTTACATGTTTATAGTTAGAGTAAGACCATTATGCATGTGTTCAAGGACACTTAGAAAATTGACATTGGGTCATCCCGGCATTGTTAAGAGCAGAAACAATATTTAAGTGTCCGTCAATGTTACTACTCAAATTAAAAAGCAAGGCTAAAATAATAATTCATTAATAAAAGAAATACAAATTTTAAACAATCTTTTCTCAAACGAAAAAAAAAAAACTACAAAAAAAGCAAACATGAATGTAATAACTTATTCAAGTCAACAGCTGGTTTTGGTGATTTTACTCAAGCAAACAGGGTAAAATATAGCAGCATTTGACTCACCCTTACTCACCTATTTTCCACTGACAAATATAATATGGTATGTCGAAAGACATTCTCAGAACAATGAATCTTAGTTCCTGGTCAGGAAGTCATGTACATTTTTGCCCTCAGCACCAAAATAAATACAGTGTAGATAATGACTTTTTCTATGTTGATTTCGATATTGTCCTGTGCAGTTCGAGGAGGTTCAGTCTACAACGCTTTGTCTTCCTTCTTTCAGAATGAAAATAAAAAAAAAACACGGTAAAATGTTCAATGAAATGTCGTGGAGATAATATGTATGAAAAAGACAATGAGAAAAATAAAATAATCAAGGAAAGAAATAATAAAAACAAAAAATTTACCGGTTTCGAAAGAGACAGAGAGACAGACAGAAAAATAGATTATCTTATTATTAATCAATCAACATTTGTTCTGTTAAGCGTGTTACCATATATATGGCAGTCACGCAAAATATCTTAAAATATTCTTCGAGTTATGTTTGACACAAAATCCTTTGTACTAGTTAGATACAACGTAAAATGAAATAAATAAACTATTGCTAATCGCATAATGCGCCCCTACCGCTTACGGGACTACCCAGGTAATTTTTGCGGGTTAGAGTGACTCTTTCTCCGGGGCGTTGACTTCTCAATCCCACTTACCGACTTTGTGCTCATTTCTCATTATGTGGGAATAAATACCTACTTTCAAAACAATGCAAGACGTTTTGCAGATGTATTTTATCTTATTTTATTCGGTTACACTAAATCCTATTTGAGTTATACACTGATTGTTTTTACAATGTATTTTTGAGTGCTAGAAATCCTTGCAAACAGAATTTTCGACAGCCTTGTAACCCTCGATTCCCTTATTAGTCTTTAGTCCTCAAATTTTATTAGCGGTGTTGCTAACAAACAGAAGTAAAGTGTTGTTTTCTGTTTCGTAGTCTATCCATATAACACTTACATTAAGTGGATTCATGCCTTGTCTGGAGTTTATATAAGAAAATAACGTACGCTATAAGGCATATAATATAAAAATGGGATTTATTTAAGGATATTAAGCACAAATATTATCATTTCAAGACAGAAAAAGACAGAAACTGATAACATTTTTTCAGACTCTCAGAAAATGGGCCTATTATTTCATGGAAATCTAAAAAGCAACAGATTGTATCTCTCTCCACATGTGATCGCGATAAATTCTGCTTCACACGTAGAGAGAGATACAATCTGTTGCTTTTTAGATTTCCATGAAATAATAGGCCCATTTTCTGAGAGTCTGAAACAATATCCAGATACACTCTTGCGATCTTCGTCGTTTGCCCAGTCTGAATCCGAAAAACCTTCTAATTTTAGGGGATTTCTTGATTTTCCAAATACTAACTTCTTTTCTTTAGTTCCTTTTAAATAACGTAGGACTTGTTTAGCTCTGTTTAAATCCTTCATTGTCGGTCGTGATAATTTTTGTGACAATTTTGTTACTGTATAGCATATGTCGGGACTGGTTGCAGTCATTAAATATATAAGACTACCTATAATTTCGCGATATTGTGTGTCATTTATTATTTCAGATTCTGTGTGTATATTTTTATTAATATCATTTTCGACCGGTGTAGAGCGTTTCTTGCACTCTCCCATTCCAAATTTTAATAGTATTTTGTCGATGTATCTCGATTGAGTCATCGTAACAAGTCCTTTGCTTTGAGTAAATTCTATTCCCAGAAACCTGGATATTTTGCCAAGATCGGTCATTTTGAATCTTTTACTTAATTTGTTCTTAACATCAGTTAACATTATGTCACAATTTGATGCGATTAAAATATCATCGACCCATAAAACCAAAATCAGTAGTTTATCGTCTTTGTGTTGGGTATATAAATAGGGGTCTACAGCGCATTGTCTAAATTGTTGTTTAATAATATAATCATGAATACTGTGTTCCAACATTGAGTATTCTGCTTTAGACCATATAATGACTTAAGTCGCCACACGCTATTTTTATTTTTCATTATAAATCCCTCCGGAGGGGTAATATAAATTTCACAGTCTATTGGGGCATTCAAATAAGCATTTTTACGTCCATTTGATGGATGTTTAGGTCATATTGTGATGCGACTTGAAGTAAAATTCTGATTGTTGTTAGGTTTGTGGTCGGTGAAAACGTAGAAAAGTATTCTTTACCGTAAATCTGAGAGTACCCATTAGCAACAAATCTTGCGTTGTACTGTTCTACGCCTGATGCTGCACTCTTTTTTGTAAAGACCCATCTGGTAGAAATAACATGTTTATCTCTTGGGAGAGGCACTACCGTATAGGTATCATTTTCGTTTTAGGCATCTATTTCTTTTTCATGGCAATTTTCCATTCATCACAATGTTCTGAATTAATTGCTTCGTTGAAGCTTTTTGGCGCATTTTCCATTGAATAGCAATAGTCGATTTAATAATCTTTTATGTTCTCGACCACAAAAAAATCGGGTCGTCTTCTATTTCTTTTGGGATATCTTTCGACTTTATCATCATCATCATCATCATCATCATCATCATCATCATGGACACTCTCGTCTCCGTCATTTTTATTGTTTTCGTTTGTTCTAATTATTTGAGGTAATATAATTTCATCCTCTTCATATGACGGGTTTTCGTCTGTAAAATTAAACGTGTCTGTGAATTTTACACACCTGATTCTTTTTATTTTATTTTTTTCGGGAAAAAATATTAAATTGGCTGGACTGTTTTTATCGTATCGAAGAAATATACCTCTGTCGGCTTTAATATTCAATTTACTCTTTTTCTCTATATATGCGAAGCAAGTTGAACTAAATATATGCATTCTGCTTAAATTTGGTTTTTTACCGCAGAAAGATTCATATGGAGTTTTATATAGTGTTTTGTTAAAGTACCTGTTGCGTATATAGGCTGCCGCCATAAGTGCATACGTCCAGAGGTTTGTAGGAAGTTTTGATTCAATGAGTAGGCATCTTGCCATTTCAAAAAATGTTCGCCACGCACGTTCAGCAGTCCCGTTTTGGTGTGGTGATCTAGGAGCTGATGTTTCATGCCTGATATGATGGTTAATTAGTAAAAGTTCAAAGTCTTTATTGGTAAATTCCGTACCGTTGTCAGAGCGAATGCACTTGACTTCACCGTAGGGAGCCATGTCGGCTAGATATTTCTTAGTTGCTAGCAGGATATCAGATTTGTTCTTTAAAAAGTAAACCATTATTAAACCTGAATGGTCATCTACGAAATTAATGTTCTCTGGCCATCGGTTCTATGGGACCGTTCAAGTCACAATGTACCATTGATAGGATTTTTTTGGCCTTTTTGTTTTGATAGTTTGTCATTTTCCCTTGCGTACAGACGTCGCAGTTGAAGTTTTTTGATGTTTGTATTTGCATGCCATCAACTACAATCGGCAACTTTTTGATATCAGAAATATTGCAGTGTCCAAGAATTTTATGCCATGTCTGTAGATCATGGCAGGCGGTTTTTGATGGGACTACGCTATTTAAAAATATAGTCTTCCATTTTCTTTAATGTCGAATACAGTTCCATTCGGGTATACCAGTTTTGATTTATTGTGGCTAAGGTTTATATGTGCACCTTGTTTTGTGGCAGCTTGTACAGAAAACATATTTTGTTTAAATTTTGGGATGAGAAGAGCGTTTTCTAGAATACAGAAACACAGTTCACCTTTATTGTTCTTTAGCGAGATTTTCGCATTGCCTCTTTTCAAAACGATATCATTGACTCGACTCCCGTCAGCTAGTTCTACAAAATGATTTTGTGGCTTAAAGTTGGAATCAAAATTGATAAAATCAGATTCCTTTGTAATCACATGTGCCGTGGCCCCACAATTGACAAGAAAATTATTATTGTTTGTTGAAGCATCAAATGTACACGAAAGTAAAAATGTATGTTCGCTAACAGAGCTCTCTACATTTTTAATGTAGTCGCCATTTTGAGTCCTGTATCTACATTGGAAACTCTTGTGATTAGGTCGTCCACAATTATAGTAAACAATTTTTGTACTTTTCTTAGGAAAATCTTGCTTTTGGAAAAGTTGCGTTTTTTATTCCTGGCATGGGTATAATTCGATTTTGGTGTTTTTATGTGTGTACTTTTAAATTTCATGATATTTGTGGATTCGTTTTTTTCTGTGATCATTTTTTCAGTGTCTTCGTAACTTCTGAGTGCTACCTTGAATTGGCTAAAAGTCATGGGTTTTTCTTTCTGGCTTATCACGGTGGTAAATGGCTTGAAATCACTCGGTAATCCCTTAAGGACCATGGAAATTAACAGACTGTCACTTATAACTTCACCAGACATTTTTAAAGAATTTGCAGTTGTCTTGGCTCTTATAATATAATCAGTAATAGTTTCGGCTTCCATTCGTTTTAGAGAGGTCAGTTCAGTGTATAAAGAAATAATTTTGGGTTTTCCTTTCGATAAATAATGCTCTCTCAATATGTTTAATGCGTTGAAGCCGTCGTCCAGGGCTTCTCTCATTACCAGTGATAGACTTCTGTCATCTAAACACTGTATTAATTCCGCAAAGACAGTTGCGTTCTTTTCAATGAATTCGGGGTCGTTTCTGTTTTCAGGTTCTGTTTGTAGTACTTTGTGTAGCTTTTGGATTCGTAGATATCCTAGAAATTTAACTTGCCACAATTCGAATTTTGATTCGGATCCATCGAAATATAGACTCACGCTGGGCGCATAACCTCTAGAAGTGTAAGCCATTTTGAGTTTCAGATGGTTCGCTGTTACACACAAGTCCTGGGAGGTGACTTGTTTGTAGTAGACAAATACTTACAAAATATTCTTACCGTGTCGAAACCCGGGAAAAGAACATGTGAAATTGCTCCAGAAAAGGTTTAATATTTATGAAGCAATTCTGGTTTCTGATTGGTTGGTAGCAGAATGTGAATTAATTTGATTCGTCAGTTCTTAGCAGCATCGTTTATAAATAGAATCGTCCGACTGTGTGGGATTATACCCCATCAAAAGTCCATTTTGATGGGATGTGTCCTAGCGGCTTCGGCTGCAGGGAGACAGGGTAGTACCAGTCAAGGATTCGTCACTTGACACTCAGCCCAACAGGTGAGGGGCCGGGAACCGGCCCAGCACCTGTTGGACTGACGTACACCGCCTGGGTAATACCTAGGAGGTCCACCCTCCCAGGCCTTGCCACCGGGCTTTCCGGTGGGGCAAGTTTATTGCTTGCTGCCTGAGGCGCCCCGACCGGGGAATGCCGACGGGGTTACTCAGGCAATTTTTAAAATTGCAGGAGTGCCCCTCCTTTAGGGGAGCCTGCGGGGTTCCCACTTTCCGGCCTTGTGCCAAATTTTGCTGAGGTGGGCAGCAAATAAATATCTACCCCATCAAAAGTCCATTTTGATGGGATGTGTCCTAGCGGCTTCGGCTGCAGGGAGACAGGGTAGTACCAGTCAAGGATTCGTCACTTGACACTCAGCCCAACAGGTGAGGGGCCGGGAACCGGCTCAGCACCTGTTGGACTGAGGTACACCGCCTGGGTAATACCTAGGAGGTCCACCCTCCCAGGCCTTGCCACCGGGCTTTCCGGTGGGGCAAGTTTATTGCTTGCTGCCTGAGGCGCCCCGACCGGGGAATGCCGACGGGGTTACTCAGGCAATTTTTAAAATTGCAGGAGTGTCCCTTCTTTAGGGGAGCCTGCGGGGTTCCCACTTTCCGGCCTTGTGCCACATTTTGCTGAGGTGGGCAGCAAATAAATATCTACCCCATCAAAAGTCCATTTTGATGGGATGTGTCCTAGCGGCTTCGACTGCAGGGAGACAGGGTAGTACAGGTCAAGGATTCGTCACTTGACACTCAGCCCAACAGGTGAGGGGCCGGGAACCGGCCCAGCACCTGTTGGACTGACGTACACCGCCTGGGTAATACCTAGGAGGTCCACCCTCCCAGGCCTTGCCACCGGGCTTTCCGGTGGGGCAAGTTTATTGCTTGCTGCCTGAGGCGCCCCGACCGGGGAATGCCGACGGGGTTACTCAGGCAATTTTTAAAATTGCAGGAGTGCCCCTCCTTTAGGGGAGCCTGCAGGGTTTCCACTTTCCAGGCCTTGTGCCAAATATTGCCGATGTGGGCGGCAATTAAATAACTACCCCATTAAAAACACCAAAATATTGCAACAAACTAAATATTAGACAATTCTTATAAAAAGTAATTGGGTTATCGCATATGAAGTGGCATTAAAAAAGAGGTTGTATATTATATAAAATTTGTCTGGGAATTATAGATATTTTGGTTACAAATAAACATATTTTACGTAAGCTCTTAATAAATATAGAAACATACATTGTAAAATATAGCTTTGTGCGAATATTTTTACAAATTTAAAATTTTACATATTTTATATGAGTGAAATAGAAAACGCATCATGTTTTACTGATGATAACGAATGACAGCCATTGTAGTGATAGATGCTTGGTTTAAAAAAGAACAAGGGTCAAAGAAAACTGCAAATATCGGTAGCAAGAGTCTGACCACCCAGTAAATATTTTCTTTGTCTGAAAAAATAAATATTACATTGAATAAGGATCGGCTTTTATGATATCCCTAAAATAAACATTGGTATTTGTTCACAAACGGTTTTGTTTTGGATGAAAATATATTTATTAAAAGACTGACTGCACCCGAAAACAACTTTGGATTTGGGCAACGAGTGGAACGTTTGCCGCCAGTGCCGTGAATATATTTATTTCCGTTTTATTTGGTTTCGTCCAGTTCGATTTCTCTATTTTATGTTTACGTTCTTATAAACTTTCTGCTAAGTTTGACATCGTTCTTTTCTTTTTTTTTCTTTCTTCTCCCGCAGTTACATATTACTTTTCCGGTCAAATTAATTATACCATCGTAATTATCGCATTTCGTAATTTAAAATATACATTTTACACCTAAAACCGCGCTTAGTTTTACGTGGGCCACATTTTTACACTAAGACAAATCGATTACTTTTTTTCGCAGTTTCACACTCTTTCCATTTTTTTTTAAAACCATACATTATATCGTTTCCGTTTCATTTCATTTCGTTTCGTTCCCTAAGATTTTACTTTTTTCTGTTTACAATTTTTCTATCTTTGTGGGCAGTTTGAGATCGTTATTTCTTCCATTTTCTGGGTACCATTTACTAATTCATTTCCGTTTCATTTCGTTCCTTTACGTCCGATTCTTGTAGTTTATGTTTACATTTTTCGAGCGCTCTGGAAAGTTTGATATCGTTATTTTCTTTTCATTTTTGTTGGGGGGGGGGCGCAGTTTCCAAGTTTTTTTCTTTTTTTTTTTTGGAGGGGTACCAACAGTTAAACATTTATTTTTCGGTCAAAATAATTATACCATTGTGATTATCGCATTCAAGAAATGTAAAATATCAAATTTTCCCGAAAATCGATTTGGAACACATTAGACTATGACTGATTTCATGCTAACTTTCTTCTGTTAATATAAGGAGGTTGTGCTGAAATAAAAACATTTGAAAACATTGTTATTTACAATGATACTCTTAATATTTGCAGGGGATCTTTCTTAACAAATATATTCAACATCAAATTAGAATTTCTAATTGTTTATACGATCCCGAGCAACGCCGGGTAGCCCCACTAGTATTTAAAGAAAATAAAAAAGTAATACGTTCTAAAATGTGGGCGGAAATAATAAAACGCACATGGAGCGAAAAAGAAAGCAATTAGTACGGAATAGCTAATAAAAAAATAAATAAAATTCAACAATCTATCTATCTATCTATCTCTCTCTCTCTATATATATATATATACATTACTGCCCCAAGTTAAATTATATATATATATATATATATATATATATATATACATACATATATATATCTATATCTATATATATATCTATATATATATATTTATCTCTCTCTCTCTCTCTCTCTCTCTCTATATATATATATATATATATATATATATATATATATATATATATATATATATAATTGCAGTTCAGCCAGGCGTTACTCGGGCCCTATGTATTGTTCATAATATGTCTATCCATCTATACATATACATATACATATACATATACATATATATATATATATATATATATTTAAAAGTTTGACTCATGTCCAGGTAACCTACATCTAAAATTTCAAGTGTTTATAGACCAAAATAAGCGGAGGAGTTTGGTAGAATCTGAAAAGGTCAACTCTTTCACCTCTGTCCTCTTGGCAGCCTCATTTTCGCCTAAAAATTGATAAAAAAAGAAGCTTGTTGCACTTCTGATTACTATTTATGCAAACTTTTAAATGTTAAACCCAAAATTAGCTGAATAGTTTGTTAGAGATCGGGAAGATCAAATCTTTTGAACTTTGACTTCCTGACAGCCGAACTTTTGGCCCAAAACCGATTAAACAGCTGGCTGTATGTCTGAATATACTTTATGTAAAATTTCAAATGTTAAAACCAAAAATTGGCTGAGTAATTTGGTAGAGACTGCAGAGAGCAACTTTTTAAACTTTCCCCCCAATTTTGACCCCTTAACATTTATTGTTTGGGCTCAAATCAAATTAAAATGTATGATCCATGTCTATGTAATCTACATCTAAATTTAAAGTGTTTAGACACAAAATTGGCGCTGGAGTTTGGTAGAATGTTCAATAGTCAAATCTTTGAACTTTGACCCCTTTACAACCAAATTTCTGGCTGAAAACCGATTAAATAGAGTTTCTTAACTCTCAATGCCCCTTATGTTAAATCTCGAGACTGTAGACTGAAAATTTACAGAGTAATGTGATAGGGAAATCTACACATACAGACACACACACACGCAGACATACAATTTCACTATATATATATATATATATATATATATATATATATATATATATATATATATATATTAATAGTACAATGGTTGTTCAAAAAGTAAAAAAACCCTTATTTATTTAATTCAAAAAGTCTAAGACGTAAAAAGAAAGGAGTAGTACTATAAAAAGAGCAACACTTTGTACGTCGGAATTTATTTTTCTACATAGTCTTAATCATTTTGAATGCATTTTTGCCAGCGATAAACGATGGTCGTTCATGGGCGTCTGGAGCACACTTTGTCATAGAAGGGTTCATAATATGTCTATCTATCTATCTATCTATCTATCTATCTATCAATCTATCTATCTCAAGTAAAGCCTCATATCTTTTTAAACTCAAAAATTAAAGGGCTACGAAGACGGGAATGGTATCATAAAAATGAGCGATCTTTTATGCTCCAGAATTTACTTTTCTACATAGGCGGCAACATTTTAATGCAGTTTTGGAATACAATGGCGGAATCTTGCTTCTGACGCACTTTCATGACAGAGGTTGTTGTTTCCAGCGTCTAACGCTATCAATATCTGCAATAGAAAGATAAGAATTCAGGTAATATTCAGTTATTATGAAAATGCAATTGGTAATCTTTTCTGATCCATCAAAGTGGAATAAAATAGGAAAAATTGTCTTTGAAATGCTCTTTGTGTTTATATATGAAAACGTGGCAATGTTTAACTCCTGGAGAGAAGGTTAGGCACATGCCCAAGTGAGGTTTTTATGAAAGTGTTTCTGTGTAGCGAAATGTATTTGAACTTTACACATTTGAGTTTTTAGTCTGTGTTGTTAACCCGTTAGCTATTATATAACAGATTAATAGAGCAGTAATTTTATGTTCAGCTATTATGTCTGCTATGCTCATAAAATATCATAAAGTGTTGAGCAACAATAGACAATATGCAAATCTATAAAACTTAATAAACATTCCAACATTGATATTTTCGCTTTTTGAAATGAATAAAATATTAAACTGAAATGAAAATCGTAACAAATGAAGTAAAAATAAAGCAAACAACTTTCCGAACTAAGATGTGATCTTAAGCCATAATAAAAGAAACATTTTATTGCGAGTCAAATATACTCCGCCAAGGTTAATGAAAGCATTATCATTTCAACACAGGTCGAAGCTATACTGTTACTTTTCTAAAGGTTATAACATATATTTAGCAGATCTAAATAGTTCATCAGTAGCCGTGAATCTTACAAGTAAATGGCAGATATTTACGAAGCCTCCAGCTGTGTTATTTCATTAAAAATCAGTAAGAAACGAGAACAATGGGGGTCTGATTTTTTTGTTGTCTTATTAGTAAACCTTATAGTTCTTTTATGATATCTTACATCAAACACGTCACAACAATGTGTATTAAGACAAGAAAAAACTCAAACATCCTCATCATATTCGGTTTAAGCTTCATTTTACATGCTGGCATGTGTTGGATGGCTTTTTGAAATTGAACTCCCAAATTACTTATCTCTGTAAAGGTAATTGCTCATGTTATTTTCTATTAAGTCATTTTTTATCTCTTTCTTTCATGTTATTTCAGTTTAACCTGCTATATCAACTTATCTACATATGCTAACAGAAGAACTCCTCATCATTCTTTAAACATATTTAAATATATTATCGAATTTCACTTGTTTCGCATACACTTCTCTATATTGTCCTGAGTTAATCTTCCATCATATCATTATCATCACATTTCTCCCCGCGTTTTACTTCCATATTGGTCATCACTACATACACATAGCTGATAGATTCTCACATGGGACGACAGTGATAACGGTCAACGGGTGAGTATTACATAATGTTGCTGTGTCAGAGAGTGAGTGCACAGCTAGTGTTGATTTTTACAATGGTCGAACTAAGTACATATCGAAGTGACACAAAGTTTAAAAAATAAACGAGTTCTCTCGAAAGATATGGAAAGATATCCAGTTTAAAATCAGATAGGTAAAAAGTGCGTAAAACAGAGAGACGCCAGCTACATGACGTCACGGATGTCACGTTTAACTAATACATTAAGGTTTGAAATCAGTTTGTCTAGGTATGGTATATCGTTGGTATAATTATTTTCACCGCATTAATACATCTGTCATATGAGGTATCGTATTTTTTTTTTTGCACTGCAGTCCATATCTTCGTTATGTTCGCTTTATTTTTAGAGAGCATATTGTGAACAAACCAGCATCCAAGGGGAGAGCGGTCCGCAACTTGTAAAAATGTAAATTCAATGACTAAGTCAATGCACAGTTTTCTCATTTAAATTGTTAATTTAAACGAGGGAAACTCTTTACTTAGACGCACGTGGTCAATGTTTTTTTTGTATACAAATTGACGACATTAACAACACTCCTACCAGGAGTAGTCGGCTATCCTCCGCGTTCTTTTTTATAGCTCAACAATGAAGCAAAGAAAGAAAACATAACAATGTCTATAACTCACTGATGAAAGCCTGAGTCAACTGAAATATTTCATTTATGCTGTTTTTAATTATTGAAAAGATACACCTTCTAGCATCGAATTTTGTTTAAAAATTGATGTTGCAATTATCAAATATAAAAATTATTAAAATATTAGAGATCACGCTTAAGCAATAAAGAAGAGTTTTGTCCTTCTTGTGATAAGAAGTGCGACCCCTACTTGCAGATTTTTTAAATCTATTTTATTTAAATCGAGATTTCTTCACTATGGTGAGAGATTATGAACAACTTTAAAAATTACGGAAAAGATACATTGCGATATCTGAGTGCAACTACGCACGATACATCTTCTTTGATTGACGTCTTGGATTAAAGATGGCTTTTTTCTTTCAGATCGATAACCAGCTGAGTGTAGACAATTGTTGAGGTAGTTGGGTTTCTTTTAATTGATGTATGATAGAGTACTGTTGTCACATCTGGGCTGGTGCATCTGCTGCTTGTCTCTCGCTCCTGGACAGGGTTCAAAAGAGAGTCGCCAACCTGATAGGTCCTGAACTGTCATCCAGACTTCAGCCTCTGTCCCATCGACGAGATGTTGCATCCCTCTGCCTGTTCTACAAATACTTTAATGGTGAATGCTCTGACGAACTATAAACACTTGTACCTCCCCGATGTAACTACCCCCGACAAACCCGACAAGCTACTAAGGCTCATCCCTTTGCAGTAGAGATCCTTAGGTGCAAGAAAGCCTTTTACTCCAATAGTTTCTTCCCCAGAACTGCGGGTCTTTGGAATTCCCTTCCGGGATTCTGCTTTCCCAATTGCACTAATATGCAGAAGTTCAAGTGTAATGTTAACAAACATCTTTCTACTCATCTCCCTTCATAATGACCCCGCTAATTAAGTCCCTGATAGTAGCCCCCTGCTTCAAAGTGGCACTGTGCCTTGATTGGGGTGAAAATTGAATTAAAAAAAATGATATTATTGGCCGTCTCTTCTATTTTGTAGCCTTCTCCTTTTTTTTAAGAAAATCTTTACTTTGTATTTAATTGCCTGAGGCAATTCTACCGTTGAAGGCATTTTACGCAGGTCAGAGTGATCTTCTTTTACGGTGCTGGCTTTTAAAATTTTACTTTCACGACTTTGTGTCGCGTCTTACCTATGTGTAGGGTAGATAAACACAAATTGTCTAAAAAGCGGAAAAAATTCAAATATTTCAGGGAACACCACGTTTTCTCATAATATAAAATAAAAATTACTCCACAAACCGTGAAAAAAATATTTGATCAGCATTAAATTGCTACACATTATCTGCATGTGTGTATTCCCTTTAGAATCTAGAACGAATGTGATGAATCTTATAGAAATAGATAGTTTGCCCGTCAGAAACGTTGCAGCGCTCTAAATTTCCGTTTCGGTTTGAATTCTAGCTGATGGAACTTTAGCATTTGTTTACATTTTAAATCACGTCTACATATTGGTACATAATAATCGATATAGCATTGAATCTATAGTGATAAATTCAAAATCTGCATAAATTAAAATATCATATTTAAAGGTATTTTATGACCGAGCAACGCTGGATGCCCATGACTAGCAGATTATAATAAATACTGCAAAAAATAAAATGGATGTCATAACCGGAAATAGAAATTTTCTAGCGTTCGACAAGCTGGGCTATTTATACTTGCTCATAAATAGAGCTTATAATATAACCTTAACACAATTTTTTTTTATAGTTTTGATGTGAAATCCTAGATTTGTGATTAATGCCAAATATTATTCTAAACATAATAAACAAAGAATACTACACGAACTAGTACATATCACCAATAGCGATACAAATAATTTTAATAGTAGAAAAAAATTTATTTTGATTTAAGCATGTATTAATGCTAGAACCAATTTAATACTTTTAATTTATGTACTAGAATTTAGACCCGTAGAGCTCATAATTCTAGTTTACATACCTTTTTGATATAAACTTTATAAGTTAAAGAAAATTTTTAATGATTAGAAAATGTTGTATTTCACAGAAAAACATGTTCTCAGATCGTACATTTTTGTTTTTACACAGTGGTCACCACTTATCAAGGCCCGGAAGCCACTCAGGGATAAGGGTTATTGCAAGTACATTACGTTAGTGTGAAGATTTGATGAAGTGTTTACTTAAGGGGGCGGTTCATTAGGAATTTGTTAACGTTGGACTTGAAGACATCCAAGTTGTAGTCAGGTGGGAATCAGGTAGACGGAACAGAGTTCCACAGGCGTGCATTTCTAAGAAAGAAGCTTTGTTCATGTAATCCACGTTTTGATTTAGGCACAGATAAAGAGTGGGGGAAATTTTTCACAGTGGATTCAGCTAGACGGGTGTTTTTCGTGAAAGATTGGCGAGGGGGTACCAGAGATTGGAGTTCAGACGAGCACCTGCAATGGAAATAACGATAAAACAACGATAGGCTCGCAACGTCTCTTCTGTGGGAGAGAGGTTGCAAGGTAGAGAAAAGGGCATCCCCCACTAAGCCACAAAGTCTATTTTGTACTCTGTCAAGTCAGGATAGGCTGTTTTCAGCAGCTCCTGCCCAGATATGGCAGCAGTATTCCATCCTTGGACGTACTTAGCTTTTATATAGATAGAGAATTGCATCAGTAGTGATATATCTTCTGGAGCGATAGAAGGATCCCACCATCTTTCCAGCGACCTTAGCAACAGACTTGATGTACGTGTTCCATTTCAGATCAGGAGTAAAAGTCAAACCCAGAAGCTTGTCAAAACACGGGGCCTATCTCAGACGAGAGCAATCCATTTCAATTGATGCCAGATGGGGATCAGAGCATTGATGATGTAAGGATAGGAGTTTGGTTTTAGATGCATTAAAGGTAACCAGCCACGTCTTCCCCCACTGAACCATGCGCTCGAGATCAGAGGAGAGAGAATCAGAGAGAACTTTGTCATTTACAGCCTTTAATGTGTTGCCGTAGATGGTCGTGTCATCAGCATAGATGTCAACGAATGATTTAAGTATGTGTTTAGGGAGGTCATTGATGTAGATCAGGAAGAGAGTTGGGCCCAGATTGACCCCTGAGGGACTCCAGCATTAATACTGCAGGCTTCTGATTTTCGTCCATCGACCACTACTCTTATGAGCCTATCGGAGAGAAATGATTTAATGACTGAGAAAACATTTTCAGTTATACCGTAGCTGGAAATCTTGTGAAGTAGACCCTTATGCAATACCTTGTCGAAGGCTTTTGATATGTCAAGAGCAATTGCCCTAGAAGGGAAGCCTTTGTCAAGAGATTCACTAATCCTGTGAGATATAACCGTCAGCACATCTGCTGTAGATCTTGCAGAGCGGAAACCATATTGTGTGTCACTAAGAAAGTAGTTTCTGCTGAGGTGGTTGACTATTTCTCATTACAAAACTTAGAAGAAAAACATGAATATTAGTTATATACTAGCCTCCCTAGACGCTTTTTTTGACGATTTTGATTATTGATATTATAAAGTCTATGCGTAGGACTATGCGGACATTCCACGGTGCATTCCATATCACTTTGTATATTTTAGCGATATTAATAAAATTCCTATTGATAAATAATAAAGATCTACAAGTGCCAACTGTACAAAAAGAAAACGATTACTTCCTTCCTTAAAAGTATTCTCCCTAGCAGCGAAATATATTATATAAATGAATATAAATGTATCTATTCTCTTTTAAAACAATTGTTCTGGCTTTAGATGAAAATACTGAAATGGTCTTTAAATCAATAAATATTTATCTTCTTTTCTTCTCTATTCTCTATCTTCTTCTATTCTGACTTTGACCTTAATAAGATTAAGAATCTAGACATTGTTTGCTGATGTACTATGCATAAACTGCATCACGATATCTGGGGTGTGTTATAGGCATATTAGCTATCCACTAATTCGCAGATCGGAGCTTCCTATATTATATCTGGTGAGAGTTCACTGCCCAAACCGGTTACGATCAATGGAAGTAGTAAAGTTATCTCTCTCTAAAAAGTCATACTTCCACCGACACTCATTTACACCGCCCATGACCATTCACAGGAGACAAATAAGGACAAACGCCGGTTTCGGTTTCGGTTTTCATAAAAACTGGAGTGCAATTAAGGTGAAACGCACTACGCTAAATTTTACGTTGGTTAAAAATAAAAACAAGCATTTCGTTACAGTGCATTAAAACTTATGATACTTCAATTCCGTTTTATTTCGCATTCTTCAGCAATTACAACATCGTTTTCTTGGCTTTTAAGGGGGGTCCATGTATCTTTCCTCTGTTTTTTGTTTTCACTATCTTTCCCGTTCTCACATTTATTTCTTCTCTCTTTCCGTGTATCTTATAGTGTGTCCTCTCTTTTTCGGCAAGTTCACCACCGTCTCTTTTCAGTTTTATTTATTTTAATTTTTATAAACTATCCTCTGTTTCTGTTTCTACGAACTTTACATTTTGTTTATTTCTTTCTTCTCTCTTTCCATTCTTCTTCTTCCTTCAACGACTTTAACATCGATCTTTCTTTGTACTACAGTCCGACAAATAAATTACATGGATTATTTATCCGTTTTTCACATTTATACACTAAGAAATATAAATGCATTACTTACAGGTTTTCCACATTTTTACACTAATACAAACAAATTACAAATATATTATTTCCATTTTATTTTGATTTATTTCTTTATTTTTACTGGAAACCATATATTACATGATTTTACTTAGATTTCGTTCCGTTCCGTTCTATTTTTCTGTTTACATTTTCCTATCTTTCGGGAAAGTTTGACATAGTTATTTCTATATATTTTTTCCATTTTATTTGGTTCGTCCAGTTCGATTTCTCTTTTTCTGTGTACGTTCTTACGAACTTTCTGGTAAGTTTGACATCGTCCTTTTCTTTTTTTTTCTTTCTGCTCCCACAGTTACATATTACTTTTTTTTAGCTCAAATTAATTATACCATCGTAATTATCGCATTTCATAATCTAAAAGATCAATTTTACACCTTAAACCGCGCTTAGTTTTACGTGGGTCACATTTTTACACTAAGACAACTCGATTACTTTTCCCCCAGTTTCACACTCTTTCTATTTTTTTTATAAACCATACATTATGTCGTTTCCGTTTTATTTCGTTTCGTTTCGTTTCGTTCCCTAAGATTTTACTTTTTTCTGTTTACATTTTTTCGATTTTTGTGGACAGTTTGAGATCGTTATTTCTTCCATTTTTTCGGTACAATTATCATTGCAGCTTTATTTCGTTTGTTTATGTTCGATTCTTCTTTTTTCTGTTAACATTTTTCCGAGCGTTCTGGAAAGTTTGAATCATTCTTTTCTTTTCATTTTTTGTTGGGGTGCGCAGTTTCCAAGTTTTTTTTTTGAGTGGTTCCAACAATTAAACATTTATTTCTCGGTCAAAATAATTATACCATCGTGATTATCGCAATTAAGAAATGTAAAATATCAAATTTTCACGAAAATCGATTTGGAACACATAAAACTATGACTGATCTCATGCTGACTTTCTTCTGTTAATATAAGAAGGCTGTGCTGAAGTAAAAACATTTGAAAACATTGTTATTTACAATGATACTCTTAATATTTGCAGGGGATCTTTCTTAACAAATATATTCAACATCAAATTAGAATTTCTCATTGTTTATACGATCCCGAGCAACGCCGGGTAGTCCCGCTAGTTCATAAATATTAAAAAAAATAAAATAAATATATTAAGTGCTACAAAACACACAACAAAGAGTGCGGAATGGATTTTCCTAATTAACATTATATTTCATAACTAGACATAAGGATATAATTTCGTAACAAAATCATCGCATGATTAACCTACTTAAAACCCGAAGAATACAATGTAAACCTAATGTAGGTAATTGGGAAATAAGACTCCTATATACAAAACCTAATCAAGTAAAACAAATGTTAGAAGAAGATAAGTTTGTAGATAAGTTGTTTCGCCAGTCGAAAAAAAGTCGACGTAGGTATAAAAAGCTTTTCTTCAGAAATTACGTAAGTAGATTGATTTGTATATTTATCAAAACAACAAATCTTTCACCTCGATTTCTTTTTTTTTACAGAAGAGTCATCACTTATCAAGGCCTGGAGGTTACTCGTAGATAATGGGTTAATGAGTATTCAGTATTTAAATGCCGTAGTAATCGTTAGTAGTGGGAATTGGATAAATGGAATTACTTAAAGGGACGGCGTATCAAGGGCTTCTCCTCTATGGACTTGAAGAAACCATGTTGCAGTCAGTTGCAAAGCAAAAATCGGAACAGAGTTGCATAAGCTTGTCGTTGTTCATGAAAGCTACGTTAAGGTTTAGGGACAGATAAAGAGTGGGGAAATTATTGATAGTGGTTTCAACTTGACAAGTATTTTTTTTTGTGAAAGTCAGACAAGAGGAGAGCACAGATCTCAGACGAGCATTTGCCATGCAAATAATGATAAAGCAGAGACAGGTCCGTAACGTATCTTCTGTGGGAAAGAGGTTGAAGGAAAGAGAAAAAGACATCCCTCATTAGGCTACAAAGTCTATTTTTAAATCTTTCAAGGCATGATAAACTGCTTCTAGGAGCTTCTGCCCAGATGTGGCAACAGCAGTCCATGCTAGGACGTACTTGGCTTTTGTACAGGTAGGGAATTGCATCATCAGTGAGATTACTGGAGCGGTAGAACAAGCCCATCATTTTCAAGCAGCCTTGACAACGGATTTGATGTACGTATTTCATATCAGACCAGGAGTAAAGATCAGACCTAGAAATTTGTCAAAACATGGAGCCTCACTAAAACAAGAGCTATTCATTTCAACCCATGCCAGACGGGATCAGAGCGTTGATGCTTGAAAGATAGCAGCTTTGTTTTAGATACATTAAAAGTAATCAGCCACCTCTTTACCCATTGCATCACGTGATCAAGATCATAGGAGAAAGAATCAGAGAGAACTTGGTCGTTTACGAATGGATTGTGATCAGGAATTCTTCAGCCCTCATATTAACCGTTTTTTTGCTTCATGGAAGCTTTCTTTCGTACTTCTCTCATCGACAGTGAAATAAGCCCTCTTGTTCTGGTAATTTGTATGCTCCTTATGTAAGTGTACACTTTATAAAGTTTCTCTAGCATTTTTTGCTCCGGAATTCATCCTTTCCCTCACAAACTGAACACATTCGGTCATGTTAAACAAAGCAAAGCATATGTTAACGAACTTCAAATCTTGCCATACAAAAAAAACGCTTTAAGACGAATGTAAGTGGCAGATTTCAACAAACTACCGGATGCTTTCTACGCCACAAGAACTTTAAAAGAGTCCGAAATAACATAACGGAAGTGGAAACACTAAAAGATGATAAACATGAAAAGACAAATGTTTCAACACTTCAACTCTTCATTCAATGCAAAATTTATCAACGTATACAGATAGACTGAGATCTTTGGAATTCTTTTCCCGCTTCCCCTTTTTCTAACCGTACCAAAAAGCAGAAATTCTAATATAAGGTGAACAAACATGTCGCTACACAACTCATGCTTACAAACAGCACCTTATTTACAGTAACTCTATTACGTATCTGTAGCAATGTATCTTGTCTGGGGATAATACAAGTAAAAATAACAAAAGAAATGCATTTCCTGATCTTTGCTTTTTAAACTCTATCTACATCCTGAAATTTGAATGCAATGAGAACACACATTTTTCTATGTAGTTCACTACTTAGAATGCCCCTATAAATATGGCTTCTAATTTACAGTAACTCTATAACGTCTCAGCAGTAAATCATCTCGTTTAGAGTTTGTAAAAGTAAAAATAACAACCGTAAATACAAACTTTATACTGTGAAAATATTCTTGGATCTGGGCTTTTAAAATTGAATAACATAATGATATGTTCTGTAATAGGAACACTAATTTTCCGAACTGATAACTTCCCCTAATAAACAGCCTCTGCTGATTAAAAGCAAAATGTTTGTCATTTTTAGATGTGATGCATACGAGTACATCCGGGTTCCTCTTTATGAGAATGTGATTGACTGGTTAAATCCTTAATACCGACTGGTAGAACCATCTGGGCAAGATAACGAAAGGTAAACCGAAATCCCCCTGCATAAAAATATACATTCCGATCGCAACATATGTTCAGAAAGACGACTTATTTGAGTATTGCTTGAAAAAATAGCCAGAAAAACTCAGCTACTTAAAACGACTATATCTCTTTTGTGGGACATGCCATTTTCACTACTGATAATTTATCTGAATAAGTTAAGAGGTAAAGTCAGTAAATATGGAAATTGTCTTGTTATGTGCTTTCTTGTAGTAAAAAATGATCGAATTCGCCAACGTTAAACATACTCATTTTATTGACTAAAATAGAGGAAGTAATAACGACGAATATATTTACGTGTTATTTATCTTGACAATAAAAGTTTAAATTATTGGAGCAATGTGCAGTTTATGCTTTGTCAGACACGTCAACCTGGAGAGGCAAGTAAAACGCTGTATATATTTACTCTTTAAAGATCTAAGAAAAAAATAATACAAGAATTAATCTCGCCATGCTATGTGCTACAGAATCCTTCACGATTAGGTTTATTTTTATTAGTAACGCAATGAAAACTGTTCGGAAAGCTTGATTTGTTATAGTGAAAACTTAGATGATCAGTTAAATTTTGACATCGTATGTATGCAAGTAACATTCCAAAGTTATATGGATGCATTTCGACGAGGATACTTAATATTATATTCATTGATAAAACACTATACAAGAAATGGCGTTAAACGAATGAATAAGTAAAACGTATGAAAGGTTTAAGTGTTTACCCGGACCGTTTATGTAATTAATAGCACAAAAACTGTTTATAAATTTCACTCAGTAAACTTCACTTAATTTCAGCAAGTGCGTCTAGTTTATCATGTGAACAAATGCAAACGCAGTAAACAAAGTTACGGGTTGCTTCAGACAATCAGTAGATGCATTAACCACACGTTATGACCTGCATATTTTATATACATAACCATTAAAAAAATCATATTGGGGAAAAAAAATCTTTGACTCGAACTAATTACAACTTCCTATTAAAATTCACTAAATCTAATAATAAACAGTAATATTTAGTAATATCGCAATCTTTTCGAGTACAGTTAGTGCAAGAAAAAATTTTGTGTATATAATTACAGGGTGGAACGATAAATTTATCGCTCTAAAGAAAACAACAATACTGATTTATTTTAAAACTATTATTTAAAAAAAAGATCAATTCACGTAACTTTATTATATAGTAAAGTTGACATCTATTTAATGTAGCCGCCTCCATCCTTAATCACTGCCTCGGTATGTGTCCGGAAATGGGAGCATGTTTTTCCACAAGCGCCGCTCGGAGCTCGGCGAATACTCGGCGGATGGCCACGATCAGGCCGGCTATGGTGTTGTAGGAGATCATGTTGGTGATGTTCTCGACCTATGACCAAACGAAGTAGTGCAACTGGTTCAGGCCGGAGGCGGAGGGGCAGTAAGAGAAGGGTATAAAGTCGTAGCACTATTTCTATAGCTAAGCATGAGACTTTTTGGATTTGTGGGCCAGAGCCGAGTCCTGCTGCCATAGCCAAGACTGCCAGAGGCTACCCGATTGCACCAGGGGATCACCACACTCTTAAGCACATTCAAGTACACTTTGGTGTTGATTTTCAAGCTTACTTCGATGTGGTGTCGCATGATGTGGCCCTTACTATAAACCACACCAAAAACCATAACCGTGGCCGGAAAATTCTTTGATCTATGCCCTCAAGCGTTGAACCGTCCGGATTTGCATTTTGAGGGTGCTGGCAATGGTTCTATTGTCATAACCTGGATCGAAAGCGAACCTGAGTTGTACAGCGGTGCATCGCCGATCTCGCTCGTTGAACATTGTGTAACTTTCAGACATGATAGAAGGCTGTTATTGGTCTTAGGATTTGTACACAACTGGCTAACTAGTAGATGGTCTGCGACCAAAAAATAAAACCGGTTTTAATCAAACGGAAATGGAATCAGGCCGTCTTTTCTTGGGCGAAACTTTTATCGTTCTCACCCTGTATATGGTTAAAATAGAAGATCGTATGCTCAAAATCCTGTTAGCATTTTTGTGAGGAAACAGGTAAGAACCTATAAACAAGTGATCATAGATGAATACTTTTTATTTGTAAAAGTCGAAGAACACGAACGCGTTTGTGTTTTTTTGGTTTAAAGAAAATATTATTGATTAAAATATTTAAGCCATTGTTTACCGCTTGTGTTGTTAACAGCATGGCACATGTTATGGCATTATAATAGAAACGTTTGCGGACACATTATTTTGAAATAATCGCATCCTACCAAACATATGGAAGATGAAGGAATCGTTTGTCCTGTCAGTAAAATGATATTATATCATGAAAAGTATAGCAAGGAAAAAATTAAACGTATGGACATCTTCGTATTTAAAGATGGCGCGCTTATACGGTTCATAGTTCCGAAATCTGAACGCCATAATATACTTTAAAATAGCACTTTAAAACAATCTATTTTCTGTGGCTTCTAACGAAAACGACCAGTACAGTAGAAATGATAAGGATAAATATGCTACGGAGAATTTGTATAAGAAATGAATATATAAACCAGTTACTTGAACCGCATGTAATTTGTTATGAGATAGATACAAATTGAAAACAACGCACAGAAACGTTTATATGCATGTCTAGCTTAATATCACACTTCTGTTCTTGCGTATGAAGTTAATCATATTCGCTTAAAGACTCTTATTACTATACGGAATAAAACTCGAAAAAGTATTAAATGTTTTTTTTCTGTAATAATATATATATATATATATATCTACCCACATTTATTTACACAGAAACGTATATATATATATATATATATATATATATATATATATATATATATATATATATATATATATATATATATATATATATACCCCTACTTCATTTACTCACATAAAATTAATATACGAAAGTACAAATTTATGCGTAAACTTAAAGTATTTACTTCAACAGTAATGACCTCAGGTTCATTAATGATGGTAGGCTAGTGGATATATATATATATATATATATATATATATATATATGTGTGTGTGTGTGTGTGTGGTGTGTGTGTAATGTATATATATATATATATATATATATATATATATATATATATATATATATATATAGTAAGTTATAAAATATATATATGCCGATTAAGCTACACTGAATATTCCGCGTTTCATCCAGTCTATGCCTGAAGAATTCTTGAGTGGATGAAACGCGGAATATTCAGTGTAGTTAATCGCCATATATATATTTTATAACTTACTATATATATATATATATATATATATATATATATATATATATATATATATATATATATATATATCCACTAGCCTACCATCATTAATGAACCTGAGGTCATTTCGTCAGCATCTGAAAAAGCAACACATTTTGCCAAACACTTTGCAACATCTTTCCCACAATAGAAATATTGCGAACCTGTCTCTGCTCTATTGTTATATTCATGGCAAGTGCTAGACTGAGCTTCAATCCATGGTTCCCCCATTGCCAAACCTCCATAAAAAAAACACTCGACAAGCTACAATAACTATATACAATTTCTACCACTCTTACTGTGCCAAAGTCTAAACGCAGATTCTGTGAACAAGCGTCTTTCCCAGAACTGCCTCTAGATGGAACACTGTTCCACTGGCTTGCTTTACAAACGAATACAACATGGTAGCCTTCAAATAAACAAGTTCTTGTTGAGCACGCTTCATAAATAACCAACTTCTGTCCAATTAAAACAATTAATGATTAATACATTACCACCTTAGATTTTATAACACTTATCCTTGTGTAGCAGTGAGTCTTGATATGCGGTAACTCCTAAGTAAAACAGAAACAGCCGGTTACATTTCTATAAGGAAAACCTTTAAATCTTTCTATTATTTTCGTCTGTTATTACTTCCTCTCATTAAACTCGCCTACATTCCTACATCACATCCAGACGCTCATTCACACACACCGACGCTGCGAAAACACACACTTATGTTGACAGCCACAAACTATTCCCCTTCTTTCCATACAATTAATATCAAAGACAAAACAAGATTTTTGTTTTGTGACACCCCGAAATTACGATGGCACAATGCGTCTGACCCATTTCCACAAAACAATTCCCCTCTTTACAATTCTGCATACGTATTGTCTTTCTTCATCCATTTCCCTTTCCTTCTTTTATGGTCTTTTTGTGCATTTGGGGGGCTTTTGCTTAATTATGACTTGCACGTCTTCTGCACATAAATTACAGTTTTCTTTTTAGCGGTTACATGTTTTACGTAGTTAATAATGAAGAAGAAAACAACTGATTAAAATGTATTAAAACATAATGAACCATAACACAATGTCATGTGAACTGAACAAAGCTTATTCCACATTAAAAAATATTGATAGTTATTTACATTTTATTCTATTTCCCTCTCGCAACACACACACACACACACACATACACACACATATATATATATATATATATATATATATATATATATATATATAGTAATATGATCTCATGATTTTCCTGCAAGTTACTTGCAGGAAAACCTGACGTTTCTCGGAATTGAATAATACTCACTGATTTTTTAAAAATATTAAATTATTACTTAAAAGAAGATGTTAATTTAATTCTTGAAATACAAATTATCATCCCAATATACACAAGGCTACTAAAAGAAAATACTTGGTAGACGTATCTTAGAACTGCACGCCTCTGGTATTGTCTTCAGTTTTCCTGTTTTCCAGCTGACTACAATATGGTTGTCTTCAAGTCTAACGTAAACAAGTTTTTGATGAGCCGCTCCATATAATTTAACAAATTTACCGAAATTCCATTTCTAACGCCTACTTTATTGTCCAATTGTCTACTGTACACTCTTTAACCCTTATCCTCGAGTGGCCTGTTGGCCTTGATAAGTGGCGATGCCTTTGTGAAAATCAAACGTTTCTTAGCGAGAATTGTTTACTTTAAAAAATCGTACGTCAAAGAGTTCGCCTAATTATTTCGTTGGCAATTACCAACTATAATACGGTATGTTTATGTGTAAAACAACACTTTAACCAATTTTATATTGCTCATGTTTTATGGGGTTTTAGTAAACGGAAGATACTAGAGTTTGTACCAGGTGTATGTTGAATGATTATAGTCTTTACGATCAACCTTTAATCGTTTTTAGCTTGAAGCGCGCAGGAAATTAACAGTTGAATTTTAGAGCAATACTACACGTATATATTTGACCATATGTGGCCCCACCGACAGCCCACCGACTTCAAACGTTGTGTGCCATGGATTTTTAGTTCATTCTATTAACTTCTTATGGCCGTATCATCATTTTCTCATTGGCGAACGTCGATGGGGAACGGAGCCTGGTCCACATTTATAAAAATAAAATAAACACAGGAAAAACACAAACACCGATACTTCACATATATATACATCGAGTGGACTCTGTCAGTTCATCTCCCCATCTACCTCGGAGAACATCCGAGCGACCAACTGTTTTCGACCGTTTCGAAAATCCAACTGTACGTGGTAAAGTTCAGACCTCAACTAGCCAAGTGTCCAACTAACCCCGATCAAGAGCTATTTCTATTATTTCCTTGACTAATTGTTCAGTCCTATCGCCATCGCCATTCGTCACAACCTAATTTAAACCTTACCTTTATTTCTGTTTGTCTGCGGTAAGAATACATTTTTACCCTTATTGTTCGAATCATTAGAAATACTGTTATCATTTTGGATCTGATTCCAACAACGGTTCGGTAAGTGTAACTAATAAAAATAGACAAAAAATACAGTAACTTATCATTAAAAAAAAATGCTCTTTTAACTTACACTTATAAGTTTTTTGTGTTTTTTGTACATGGATGTCACCCTTATCAATGCCCGGAACGCACTCGGGGATAAGGTTTATTGCATGTACAGTAAGCAATGGGACAGTATCGTAGTAATCTTAAGTATTGGAGATTTAATAGAGTGTCTACTTAAGGGGGCGGTTTGTTAGGAATTTGTTTATGTTGGATTTGAAGACATCCAAGTTCTAGTCAGGTGAGAAACAGGCAATCGGAAAAGAGTTTCACGGTCGGGCACTTTTAAGAAAGAAGCTCTGCTCATGTAATCCACGCCTGGATTTAGGCACAGATAAAGAGTGAGGAAAATTAATGACAGTGGTTTCAGCCAGACGGATGTTTTTCGTGAAAGATTGGCGAGGAGGACCAGAGATCGGAGCTCAGACGAGCACTTAGCACGGAAATAACGATAAAACAAAGACAGGCTCGCAACGTCTCTTCTGTGGGAGAGAAGCTGCAGAGAAGAGAAAAGGGCATCGCCCACTAAGCCACGAAGTCTATTTTGTACTCTGTCAAGGCAGGATAGGTGCTTTTAGCAGCTCCTGCCCAGATGTGACAGCAGTACTCCATCTTTGGACGTACTTGGCTTTTATACAGATAGAGAATTGCATCAGTAGTGAGATATCGCCTGGAGCGGTAGAAGGATCCCACCATTTACCCAGCGTCCTTGGCAACAGACCTGATGTACGTATTCCATTTCAGATCAAGAGTAAAAGTCAAACCCAGAAGCTTGTCGAAACATGGAGCCTCCCCAAGACGAGAGCCATCCATTTCAATTGATGCCATATGGGGATCAGAGCGTTGATGGTGTAAATATAGGAGCTTGGTTTTAGATGCATTAAAAGTAACCAACCATCTCTTCCCCCACTGTACCACACACCGAAGATCAGGGGAGAGAGAGAATCAGAGAGAACTTTGTCATTTACAACATTTGATGTGTTGCCATAGATGGTCGTGTCATCAGCATAGATGTCAACGAATGATTTAAGTATGTGTTTAGGGAGGTCATTGATGTAGATCAGGAAGAGAGTTGGCCCTGGGTGGACCCCTGAGGCATTCCAGCATTAATACTGTGAGCTTCTGATTTCTTCCAATCAGCCACTACTCTAATGCGCATTTCAGAGAGAAATGATTTAATAATTGAGAAAACATTTCCAGTTACACCGTAGCTGGATATCTTGTGAAGTAGGTCCTTATGCCATACCTTATCGAAGGCCTTTGATATGTCAAGAGCAATATCCCTAGAAAGGAAGCCTTTGTCGAGAGATTCACGAATCCTATAAGATATAACCGTTAGCATATCTGCTGTAGATCAAACAGAACGGAAACCATATTGCATGTCACTAAGAAGGTTATTTGTGCCGAGGTGGTTGACTACTTCTCTATTTAACATGGATTCCAGCAGCTTACTCATGACACACAAGAGACTTATTGGTCTGTACTGAGACGGATATGACTTATCACCTGAATTTTTAAATACAGGGTATACTGATGAGGTTTTTCAGGATGTTGGAAAACACTTCTCCTTAAGGCAACGCTTAAACAATTTTGTAAGTATGGAGGCAAGTTCTGGTTGGAGCTTTTTCAGCACTATTATTGGAATGCCGTCAGGGCCAGTTGCTTTACCGGAATCAAGGTTATTGATTAGTTTGGCGACCTCACGCACAAATATTTGCATGTTGCAAAGCGTGTTGTCTGTTATAGGAGGAAATATGGGGAGTTGATGGCCTTCATCGCATAGAGTAGAATTTGCTGCAAAGTGCTTGGCAAATAGTTTGGCCTTGTCTTATGCTGACGAGATGACCTCAGCCCCGTTGATGATGGGTGGGATAGAACGCACACATCTGCTCAGGATCCTGTTTGCTATTTGCCAGAACTGGTGGGAACCAAGCCGCTGCTCAGCTACTTTGGATTTGACGGACTGAGCATATAGCTCTCTTGCATTTTTTATTACTCTTTTACAGTGGTTGCTGGCGTTCCTGAAAGCAGCTTTAGTCTCGGTACATCTATTACGTTGGTAGCTATGGAAAAAAGTGATTTCTGTGCGCCATGGCAGCAGCACATTCTAGGGAGAATTATGGCTGTCTGTTAGGTTTTTGTTGGAATTTATTGGATGGTATGAATCGGTCTATGCCTACAATTAACCATTCGGTAAGGTCTGATACTATAGAGGACACATCCTTTTTAAACATGGGATGCAGAGGTAGATCAGAATTGAATGTACGGAAGCTATGTAGTCAGCCATAGTGTACCGATAAACAGTACGGTGGAGAGGTACGTCTGAAGACTGATTAAATTTCCTTTTTATCTTAACTGATACAACGGAGTGGTCGAAGGATCCCAGAAGAGATAAAACGGAACATGAACATAGCTCAGGGGAAGTTGAGAGAAACGGTCTAGAAGGCTTGCATACTGACGAGTAGGTTCGTGAACAATCTGAGTGAGGTCATAGGCAATGCCAGAATCTTGTTTGAGTGGGTCAGCCATTCCAAATTATAGACATTGAAGTCACTGCAAATGTGAATGTTTGCCGAAGGATGAGCAGACAGGATGTGGTCAATTTTCTACTTTTAAAGATAGTAACCCCACTTTTGTGGAGGCGATAAAGCGCAAATATAAATGCGTTGGTGTAAGCAACTGCAACCCGGAAGCACATATAAGGTAAATTAGGGTCTTCTCTGGAGATATCTCTACCACAAAGAAAGCCATCTTTAATTTAGGCACATAATCCCTGCCCATGGCGATCTTGGTGTCAGATTTAGATGTTAAGTTAGAGTATCCTTTAATTATGAACTCCTCTAGGGAAGTGGTCGGCCATATTCCAGTTTCGCTTAGAAAGAATATGTCCGGTTTCGTCTCCTGTAATTGGGTTTCAACCTCTGGAAGGTTGGAACGTAGACCTCTGATGTTATCTTATGTTCTTCGGGCGTGTCAGTTTTCAAACTCGGAAACATTTATGTTGAACTTTAGAATTTTAACAATACGGGAAATCATCTATCGGTCAAATAATACAGTGAAGCAATTGTGAAATATTTCGTAGGTAGAAAGTTTTGGACATATACTCTTTGCCAAAACCAGATCGAATGCCTATGATAAATTTTAACCTTACCATAATTATAGAGATTAACTGATTATCTGATATATTACACTCAGCTCATCTGTGTTTAATATTACATGACTAAATCTATACTGCAGGTAACAAGTGTATTATTTTTGCTGGGGTGATAGATAACTTCTAGAGTTGCAACATATTCACACCATTGACTCATTACTTACAAGAAACAAACAAGCTTATCACCAGAACTTTTGGATACAAGCTTGACCAACGAAAGTTTCCAAGCTGATGGGACGTATTTAAGTTTTATGAAACGATTGACTAGCTTTGTTAAGAAAGCAGCAAGTTCGGGAAACAGATGCTTAAACACAATAGCTACGTACATCATTGTTTTTGCTTAGCAACATCCCGGACAGATATATGGGTATCGATTGAAGGAGAGTAGAACAAAGACCTTGGATTTACTTTCAGCAGCATCATAACTCTTGCTTTCTTTATTTTGTACTGTAGTCATAAAGTTGCATTAGCTATGTTTATGACAAATGAGTTGACTTCGTATTGCTAATCTTTACTTAACCGTACCAAACTTTAGCTATTGTATAATACTAGCCTGCGTGTCCGGCGTTTCCCAGGTTTTGGAGGTGTGTGTTGAGCAAAAACAAAAGAAGAAGTGTTACTAGGCAGGCAAGCTAGAACCCCTACTGCGAAGGAGGAAAGGAACATGAAACAAAAAAACTGACGTCTTTGCTGTTGCACCCATCGCCAAACTATAAGTGACGTAGTTAAATTAAGGCTAATCAATCGAAAAGAGGCGATGACTTTCGAAAATATCGGCGAAAAAGTGACCCCTCCATGTAGAAAAGTGCCAAGTTGAAAGTGAAGGAATTAATATTTTTAGCCAATGTTTCGATATTTGTCGTCCGAGTGGTTGATCCTCAAAACCATATATATCTCGTGAAAATCCGTCGCCTCTGTTGCGATTACACATACATACATATATTTAAACAATCAGGTGAGATTTATATTATAGATGGATCTGTACTTTGTAGCGATGTTTTTGAATAAATTAGAAATATTAAAACATTCTTCAAATATTTTTCCTGCTTGCAGTGTTCTTTGCAAAATGTTTGAGTTTGTAAGATACCAAGAAAATAATTTAAGGTCCATTAATGTCCGTTTAATACTTTCTTTCTCATTCTAATTTTAAAGGTAGCGTGTGTTGTAGTACATTTAGCTCGTTTATCCAATTTTAATAGGGATTTCAGCAACGCCGTTAAGGGTTAACGACAACTTGCTCTTTGTCCATTGTTGGAACATTTTTGAGTGTATAAAACGGTCAATACACACAATTAACCTCTCAGATATATCGCAGACGAATCAAAACTCGCTCTGTCTGAAAATAGAATGCAGAGGGATTTCATAGATGACAGATCTAAAGCTATCCAAATTAAACCTTGATTATTAATAATCTGCAATTGAAATAGAAGCTGAGCTTTTCATTTTGTTATATATTAATAGAGACAACAACGCAAACTCCCAGTAAATAAAAGGCAATATATATTTACAACAAAGTTACTTCGTATCAAAGAATGATAAGGCTTTCAAAATGTCACTCAACATCAACTACACCAGTCAGTTTGACAACAATCTCTGCCACAAGGAAGTTAAAACTCATGACATAAACACATTTTCCAGTGTACTACCTATTTAAATAAGTTATGTGCTATTTATATTGTATTTTAGTTAAATGCATGTATTCATTTATAATTTTAACAATAAGGCTCATATTCGAGAACAATTCAATAGCAATACCCCTGACCCACATTCAGTTGTCTGATTTTCATGCATCGAGAAACGTTGCATGTACAATGCTTACTATCTCTATGGCGTATTCTGCAAATGAGAGTTCTGGACTTATTGTGGTTCCTGGTTTATATTTATTTCAACTATTTCATGTTTAAAAAAGGACATATCGAGTGTCACGCAGTGATCCAGATTTTTATTTGAAACGGCACACACCACGAAATACTTCCGATGAAACGAAATAATTGTATTGTACTGATGGCCCATAGGATGATCTTGTAAAACTCTTATATATTAAATTCAAACATGACCAGAAATCCGTGGAAGCAGCTCCAAAGCCTAGTTGTCCCACTTCTGCAATTGATGAAGCATATGACAAAAATAAGACTGCTGTTATTTTAAAATTGATGCTTGAATATTCACCAAATATGCGATCAAGTCATGATTAGCACAGAATATGTGGAAAATATCATTTATGACGATTAACCTTTGCATAAGGCGCCGCCAAATAGATTGTCAGTTTGCTGACACCTTTCTGGAAACAAGGGCATGTTAAAAGCTCAGAGTTGAATGTGTATATGTGCCAAAAGACTTATTAAGCAGAATGGAACGTCGGCCGATCACAATGATCCAAAGACCACTACCCATTTATTGCAACAGACGCATATAATCTCACCACCTCTCCAAAACGCCACTTTTCTGCTTCTTTCTTTCTTAAATATGGAGTCGATCATTATAAGTTTTCTAGTATAATAATAATCATTATAACTTTTCTAGTATAATAATAATAATTATAAGTTTTCTAGTATAATAATAATCATTATAAGCTTACAAGTTCCTATATTTAAATCCATGGATTCCTTTTATATCCAGTTTATGAAATTACTTTTTTTATTCATAGTATCATCAGTTTTCTTTTTATCTATTAGCAGTAGTAGTGATAATAGTCGTACAAATATTTTCATATGTAGTAGTACTAATGTTAAGAGGACTATTAAAGTCAGACTATAAGTGTAACATATTGATAAAAAATATGACATTTCATTTCCTACAATAAAAATGTTACATTATTGATAAGACTATTATGACATTTCTTTACCAATAATTCAATAGTTTTCCACTACGTAATATAACTATAATATGATATTTTTATTCCGAGAAACATTTTGACATAACCATTAACAAACATATGATATTTTATTTACAATAAAAATGTTGAACGCGAATAATGATTAAAATCTGCCATTTTATTTTCGATAAAATTACTTGACATTAATGTAAATAATAATATGGTATTTACTTACAAATAAAAAGATTTATTTTTTGTAATCATGATATGACATTTTTCTTTCAACAACTTGCTACATGCCGGGTGATCGCATTTGGTGAGATGGACAATTGGTTGCGAATATTTTACAGTATACCGACAAGCTTTAAATTCGAAATGTGTTATGCATTGTAAACAATTTATTGTGCTCTGTTCACTTAGAAATGAGTGGTTTTCTACATATATAACGAATTTTGCAAATTTACACACGTAGACCCGACACGTTGTAGTTTCAGTCGCAAAGGAGACAAATAATAGATTAAAAATCGCTTTTTTTTCTTTGTAACAATGACATTTATTTCTGGATACTTTTCCAAATAAACCTGAACGAGTTCCTTCTCTCTAAGTTCTGTTCTCTCGGACGCTGTATCAAACGTGCTCTCGAACGTTCTCTTCTGTTTGTGCACACGTTCTTTTTTTATAGTATTTTTCTTTTTCCCTACTGTGACGCCATTTCGTACAAAGTTCCGCATGTGCATGCAACATGCTTTCCAGTAGAGATGCTGCTAGCCACGCTCTATTGCATCGTTATGTTTATATTAAGTGTTTGCCAAAGCAGAAATCCCTGCCTGGCTTTCCCGAAAAAACATGGCCAATAAAAACTTGTCTAGCTACAACCACAGAATTGTATATTCCTTTCTTTGTTGTTCTCTCTCTCTCTTTCACTTTCTCTTTACTAAAAATCAAACGGAACATTGATGAACATGATTATTTTCTGAGAATAAAATACTACAGGACTACTCTCAAACAGAGTCTTCAAGTCTTATGTACACAGGATTTTTAATATATAAAATTGAAACTTTTTCTCGTTTTACTTTCCATTCTGCAATACGTATTTTTATATCATACATACTCGTATTTAAATACATTACTTCTTTCATATGTTGAAATTATAAATGCTCCCATTCTAACAAAAGTTATCCCACCTGCATCATACGAGGGGCATGCAATATGTAATGCCACTGACCCACTTTCAGTTGGCTGATCTAGCTGAAATTTTGCATGTACAATGATTTATATATCTAGGGGTTATGCGGCAAATTACAACTCTGAACTAATTGTGGTTTCTGCTTTACAGATGTTTGAACTGAGTCAGGTGTGAAATGGAGCCTGTTGAATGTCGAGCAGTGATCCGGTTTTTGTATTTGAAAGGACGCACACCACAGGAGACTTTTGATGAAATGAAATAAACTAATGGTGATAATGTCCCGTCAAAATGACCTTGTAAAATGCTGGCATCGTGAATTCAAACATGGCCGGAAGTCTGTGAAAACAGCTTCCAGACCTGGTCGCTACCCCTTCTGCCATTGATGAGGCATCTGTCCGTCAAGTTGAGGCTGCCATTTTGGAAGATCGGCGCATTACTATTCGCCAAATAGTCCAAGATGTCAAGATAAGTACAGGGTCTGTGGAAACTATCATTCATGACTATTTGCATATGCATAAGGTGTCTGGCAGATGAATTCCCAGGTTGCTCACACCATTCCAGAAGCGAGAACGCATCGAGGATAAATTTGGAGATGTGACAAGAAGACTCTCCACCTCCAAAGAAGGCAAGGGTGCAGCCCTTCGCTGGCAAAGTCATGCTCAAGAGTCTTCTGGGACCAGGACGGAGTAGTGATGACAGATTTCCTGGCAAAAAGTACCACAGTTACAGGAGCCTATTATGCTTCACTTTTGAGGAAATTAAGGGAAGTTATCAAAATCAAGAGACGGGGAAAGATCAGCAAAGGTACCCTCCTCCTGCAGGACAACGCCCCGGTCCGCAACTCGCATGTCGCCAGATCAGAAGCGCAGGCGTGTGGTTATGAAATCCTGCCTAATCCTCCCTAGTCTCCTGACCTTGCAACCACTGACTTTCCTCTCTTCCCAGCCATGAAGTTGTTTTTGAAAGGAAAGTGTTTCCCAGATGATGCAGCCTTGATTTCTGAAGTCATGTCGTGGTTGGAGGACCAACCTGGGGAGTTCTACAAAAACGTTCTCCAGAGCTGCATCAAACGATGGGAGAAATGCATACCTCTGTGTTGTTCCTATGTAGAGAAAGACTAATAACTGTCCCAAGTTTCGTTGCTCCACTGCTATGGAAAGTGGGCCAGGAGCATTACTTATTGCACGCCACTCGTATTTCGTAATTTTCTCATTTCTATGAGGTAAGGATTTAAAGTTGTCCATTTTTAGTTCCTTCATCGTTGTTGTAAGGACGAACTCTTGAGTGTATCTCAGTGCTATAATGTAAATCAAGCAAATGGCCCCGTGTATCGGGCGCGTGTTAAAGAAAAGCATATACATGCAATATTTCTTATTTAATTCGTCTTCCGGTTTCAAGTCTGTTAAATAATATTGTATTAATTCTTAGCTTAATAAATGACAACAATTATAGTGAATATATATTAGTTTCAATACAACTGTTGAGAAGATTGTTACTCTTTAGATTATCAAATGTGATTGGTGACGTCATTTGTTTCTTAATGCAGATGCTTCGAACGTTGGACAATCCAGATTGCCGTGCATGCTTTGAATCTTAATGCATGTTAATAAACAGATAACAGTTTGCGGCTATTTGCTAGAGTGTCATATCTGGCTAATTTGCATAAATGTTTCTTAAGGACTATCCTTTTAATATATGCATGTGCGTTCGACATTATTGTGTAACTACTTAATATTTGAAGTTATTCGAACCTAATTTCGATAACCTCAAGTTATCACAGTGTGTATTTACTGCACTTCTAAAGGTTGTGTCCTCCTGTGTTTTATGGTTCAAATCCTTTCATCCCTTTTAGCAGAGATACGGTTCTAATGTACATAATTTAGTCAATTTTTTTTTTATCATTCTTAAGTTGAGATAAAATGTACTTCACAAATTGCATTATTAGTAACAAAACAGGGTAATAAGTGCAGTTTTCACAATTTGTATTACATATATGTTCATAACACATGTAATACTAGGCAAAAGTAACCACGTTGCTAAATCATATTTGAAATTGTCAATAGCGTACCAGAGCGTGTTCTAGTAGAGGCCTTTTCGTTTATTTAATGTTTTCACTCATTCCATAATTCGAATAGTTTATTTTATTGCTGTTGTGCCTAAATGGATATATTTTTCGAGTCGTTTATTTTAATCAAGTGGCTCTTTTTGTAATTTAAAATTGTCTGTTTAGATTTTATTTTCGGTAGAAGTCCTGTTCATCCTGTAATTGGAATTATTTTACTTCATTTTTCTTTAGGTATAAGATCTGTTCATTTTGCTCATGTCTGAAAGTCTTAAAGACCCCGCTTATGAAATCTTCCAAATTTATTCCGTCCTTTTAAATAACTAACTAACCTTTTCAGTATACTAGCAAGGCACGCTTGTCGGCGTTGCCGAAGGAGATATAGGAAATGTTAAGTAAAAAAATAGTAAATATTTTGGAATTGCTTAGTAGCTATGTACCAGCGTTACTCACGGGAAATCTAGCAGAAAGCCAGAATTGATTCGGTAGGAAGAACTAACTCCTCACAAAAAACAATAGAATTATTATTATTATCTGGTGCATCATCTCATGTGAACCATATAAAATAGTGACTATCAATAAACTGCTGGGAAAGTTACACAAAAAGAGTTTATATATGAAAAATAAATGTGAAAAGAAATGACTGTTTTTATGTAAATTTTTGTGAAAATAAATTATATTGATGGAAATATTGTACCGTAGCACCTGCATACAAATAAAAATGTGATTATTTGGAGCGGCAGACCAATGTATTTTTACCAATTAATTGTTTTATAGTTCAGTTGGCTGAATTAAGACAAAAAATAAATAAAAAAATCTTTTAATTATCAGTATTTAATAGTTTTGATTTTATGAAGTAACGAACGTGTGATATGTTATATTAGAAGTAGTAGACGTTGGTATTTATGAATATATTCGAAAACAGTGAATCTGGTCAATATTGCTGAAAAGAGTAGACTAATAAAGATGTTAGTTATTCATGCCTGACAATTGTTTGATGTTCTGTTAGAGTAGAACTGTATAAAATTATTCAAGTAAATGCTTCCTAGTAAGCATATATGTTCAATAAATGAAGCATTGGCTTTGTTATTTTTGTAACGCTCTTGTAACCACATGTTTGCGTGTTTTAGCTTCTGGTGCTAATAATTATAGACGTAGTCGGTAGCCCATGCGCAAACATCGTACATGGAACTGCCCATGGGTTAAGCAAGGTCAAGCTAAGATGAAATCAATCAGTGCCAGAGATAGTAATTTGGACCTGTGTATTGCCATGGCAAAATATTATTTAATTAATTACTGAAGCCTTTAAAATTGGACTGGAGAATTTAGTGGTCACTAACGACGGTAGAATCTAGAGAAATGAAAATGTGCACTTCATCTAAAATTTCATGAAGTAGTTGTGGATAGATTACATGCTCCATGTCATTTAGAGGAGCTTGCGTTCTGTCTCCATCGATTTCAGGTGTATTTTTATAAACTTTGCTAATAAGTATAGCGAGTGATTAGGAATACACCTAAGGAACGTTAGTATTTCATCTCCATCACTAAAATGCAAATAATTTTTAGGAAGACATTATTGGCATTGTGAGTTGACTTATTAACAATTCATTGATATGTTGATTCTCATGCCTTTACTTAAGCGTGTGTTTTTTTGTAGTGTTTTCGAGCTAAATCAAATTTTACGGTATTTTTTTGCATATTATGTTGTTAGATAAAAATAAAAAAAATAGTAAGAAACAACCTCCTATTGTGATGTTAAGAATGGCTTTCAAAATAAAAAAAAACGTAATTACTTCAGCATGGTACCGTAGATCCATACGTACCTTATAATTTTAGAATGTGTTTTTATTCTTAACAAAAAAAAATAGCTACATTGCAACAAAAGAGATATTTATACTAAAAGAAATATATTTAGTAATGTAACGAAACTTTAATTAAAAAATAATCATGTGTTTGTGTAGAAGGGAAAATAATAATCGCTACGAAAGGGTTCATGCTCTTAATTAACAATCACCTAATTTGATTACTTTTTTTTACGTTAAGAGATTGGTTTTAGTGTTTATTTTTGTTTAATTTGCAAATACATTTTTGGACGCTAAAATCAACGCAAAACGAAGAATAGGAAAAATTATTGGTTTAAAAAACATATGAAATAGGAATGCAATTAACTATTAAAAGAGAAAGAGAACGTGTATACCACCCAGATGATATGTTTGTTAATCGGGTCGACAGAATTTAACTGAACGAAATGACTGTTGACGAACTAAGTGTAAGCTTAGTATAAAACTAAACTAAATTGATGTTTGTATTTATTTTTCTTGGTAGCTATCGAAGATTATTAATGTAAAAAGCATAAAGTGTCTGCGGAAAACTAATAAGCCTGCACTTTAGTAATATTTGTAACCCAGGAAAAGTCTTATTTGTTTTTGATAATATGTTGGAACGCTGAAACCAAGCACAAAAGAAAAATAATCCAGCTCGGAAAAATAAATGAAACAAAAAACCATTTTCATACGAATGCAATCAAAGTATGAGAGAATAACCCCAAGCGATATATATATATATATATATATATATATATATATATATATATATATATTACATTTTTTAATGAAATCAAACTATTAAAAAGGAAAACTCGCAAAGTGTCAATGTTTACGAAGTCATTGTTTAGTGCGAGCATCTAATTTGAATGCATGTTTTTACTCTAAGAGATTATTTTTAGTTTAAATATTTTCATTTTGTTTGCAAATATAATGTTGGACCCTACAGCCAACACAAATAAATAACTATAGGAAAAAGTTACCACGTTAAAGAACCGATGTGATTTTTTTTAAACAGAAAGCGAAAAGGCGCTATTATTTATGTTTATAAATATAGTATTGAAGCGGTCCATAATTGAAAACTATGAAATGAAGGGTTAACAGAATGTAAGTGCCAAACCAATAAAATCGCTGGAACATGGAGGATCGAATGTTTAAGGGAGGCATTATTATTTTAGTAGATAGCTATGTGCACGAAAAAGGGAAAGCGTGGATTGCCAACAATGGAATAATGACGGGCGCTGACTCTAAAGTGAAAACTAGAAAATAATTTCCCTCGATCTTAACTGGGATAGTTAAAATAGAAAATATTTAGTGGGTGAATTATTCTTATTCCACAGTTCGCTATGACTTGTTAGGAATAGTTCCTCTGTTCCAGAATAATGTTACAATTTATGATAGCGAAGGAAATTGAATGATAATAGCAGGAAAAATGCATCGGGTAGTAGCAGGTAGTGTGACCATTTTTCGATTTATGTGTGGAGGCAGTGTTTGTTAAGTTATACTGTCATTCTATAAAGGGGAAAACTTTTCTATTGTATCAGGTACAAGCAGGACCGTGTACCGGCCTTGTCCCGTGAAACTATGACGGAATACTGGAAGAGATCCGGTATCCCCATAAAACGAATGAACCTATGATTATCTAGTTCATTATCTTATGTGAGCCATGTAAATTACTGACTATGGATAAACAGAACTCGCTATCATTGTTGGCGCTGGTGGTTTCTATAGATTAATTTTGTTTTAGAGCGGTTACTCGAATTTACAACTGTTACTGTCGGTTCGTAGGGGTCATTCTCGGTCACTAGCCGCTAGAGAAAATACCAGCCTTAATTTCGTCGTTCTTAAATGAAATTGGCTGTAACTGGATGCCAGTAACGAATACTAGTTATTACGGTCGTGTAGTGATGCCCTGATGCGTTTTGAATCGTTTTATGGGCACAGGTTACTCTCGGTCACGATCAGTGTCGGCGTGTTTTCACTTATTCCGGAATGAAATTGCCTGTCTTCAATTGTGGAACACTGTCAACTGGTGGCGGACACTATTATCCAATTGTGGTTCTGACTATTATCGGTGGTAACTGGAGGATAGTGTTCTTTTTAGGTTGTTACTGATACTTGATGGAACTGGCAGTTACTTGATAGCTTTGGCGAGCACTTTGAGGCTGACAGGCATTTGGTGCATTGGCGTGTACTGCTGCATTGCGATGGTTAATGGTGTTTACTGTCTGCCTACACAACATTTCGTCACTGTCGATAAATATCGGTAAATGGCGGCTGTGACCTATTAAGTGTCATGTTCCAATCTTATGGAGCACCCTATTCTTTATATTAATCAATACTCATATCGCAACATGTTTTTGTACTTCTGCAGAATGCGGACCGTGCTATGTATTTCATATGATGTTCAAGTAAAAATAAACGGTCGTTATTGTTTATAAAATTTGTTAGGTAGATCCTGTTTAAGATTAGGTTTATGAATAATCACATTATTGTTTCAGCACGGCTTGTACTCTACATAAGTACTAATTTGTTAACTGATAAGAGCATGAAAGCGATCTGACATTTAAACTGATGCTAATCTACATTAACTCTAAGCGGAAGTGGAAGCGGAAGGCGAACGATTAATTCTCGTCTCAGTTCGTTATTGTTCTAATTTGTTTCTGTTAAGTATTAACTGTAAAAATAATACTAACGCTATATTACTAATATGAATGTAATTGTTTATTACAGAAAAATGCTTCAAGTTATTTTTTGTTGCAAATAACATAATAAATAAAATTATTATGTTAATATCCGCATGATTTGTCAACTGTATGTTCCGTAAAGAAATTATGAGTTGCATATATTTTGCCAAATGTTTTTGATAATACTCCCAAGTACGTATCTTTAATGAATGTTGGAATCAGCACAATGTAGTGCTTTCATGAACTAATCAGAAAATCTTGCTAATAGTATGTGTTCTGTTCTTATAAAAATCCATTTACGTAATCTGGGACCACTTGTAAAGTTTTTTGGAAACATCGAAATGAACTTTGAAGCGTTTAAATTGTCAAACAGAAATTTATGCTTTTAAAAACCTCTGTATCTAATCGGCCGTTTGGACATAATGCGAAGATAGTAGTGAGGTAGAGGAAGAAGAAGAAGAAGAAGAAGAAGAAGAGGAAGAAGAAGAAGAAGAAGAAGAAGAAGAAGAAAAACAGTGGCGACGAAGAAGACGCTGAAGGAGAAGAAGCAAAGACCGATTCAAAAGAAGCAAAGACCGATACAAAAGAAGCAAAGACCGATACAAAATAAGTAATATAACTGGCCAGTTAAAAACAACAGCTTTATTTACGGTTGTAACGAAGATAAGAATGCGAAGAAGAAAGACAGAAAAGTAAAGACGGTAAAAGAGATAAGGAAGAAGATGGTTTAAAAAGGGATGTGAAGAAGAAGACGGTACAAAAAAGAAGAAAAATACGACGAAGACAACGACCAACAAGACCATGTCGAAGACGAAGAATACGCTGAAGAAGGAAAGTCTAGAAAAACAAGTAGAAGGAGCAACTCTCTGCCGGCTAGTTTAAAATGAGATCTTTATTAACGTACCAGCGTTAAAAATGGTTAAATATGGACAATTTTCAGTGTATTTTTAAAGGAAACTAAATGACCTATTTCTAATGTTCGCGGTAACCACTCTGAAAGCCTTTGTTGTTTTTCTGAGTGTGATAATGAGAGGTTTCTATGTTGTTGTTTTTTTAAATCGAAGCGAATTAGCGTAGAAGCCACATTGAATTTTAACGAAACATTCTAAAAGTGTTCGAAAACACAGTTTAAGAATTCGTGACATAAATTTGAATAGCTAATAAAATGACCTGAGAACAGAAATCCTGAAGAGTACCTAATTTGCGTATTGACTGAGTGTTAGGTGACTATTAATTAAACGGAGTGATTAAATGGAATCATTACACACGCGTATAATTGATATTAAAATATTAAGTAACGGTGTAAATTTGGATAGGAGGAAGACATCAGAATGAGTGGGGAGACATTGTGCTACCACCCCTAACTATAATTTGTTTGGAAAGTGGTTCTCCTCGGACTTATTGTAGGAATTGAGTATCATGTATCAAATCGATAGATAATAGTCGGAAAACACGCTTCAGGAATAGACACGTTGTGTGGGCATTTAGAAGGAATGTGTGGCCCAAGTGTTTCTTTCCCTATATTGTCTTCATATAGAGGGAAATATTTGTTCCCATTTTATTAATATATATATATATATATATATATATATATATATATATATATATATATATATATGTGTGTGTGTGTATACATATATAAAGATGACGTATAAATTAAACATAGATATATACATATTGTATTTAATTTACATAAACAAAGTTACCATTAGTCGCGACAACAAATCTACTGTTTCTTTCAAAAGGACTCCATCAGGCAACAAAACGAGCATCTGCGCCTGGTCTCTTGATGAAGTACTTTTAGACTGAAGATTTATAGAGTAGATTTATTGTCTCGACTATCTTGCTTTTTTATTAGACATTATTAAAAACTTCGTGAAATACAATGATTTTTACTTATAAGTATAATTAATATTGAATATATATATATATATATACATACATATATATATATATTCAACATATATATATACATATATACATATATGCATATATATATATATATATATATATATTCAACATTAATTATTATATCTATAAGTAATAATCATTGTATTTCGCGAAGTTTTTGATAGTGCCTAATAAATAGAGAAAGATAGTTTATATATATATATATATATATATATATATATATATATATATATATATACATATGTATACTAGCAAGTAACTCGAAAGTACAGGTTGTAAAATGCGCTTAAATATTATATTTTGATTAATGCAGATTTCGTAATTATTATTATTTAAAAAGTCAAAAAAATGACTCACGTGCCACGACCGAGATTTGAAACTAAAATGTTTAGATTACCATTTATTTTTTCTTTGACGTTTATGCCTGAATCACGAAGACATAATTTCTGCAAGACTAAAAATTAAAACATGAACCAGTAGCTATTACGTTACGCATGCGTATTCGTGTGCTATAGTTCGACCTTAACCTGAAAACTTCTATTTTTTTTAATTTCACACTTTCGCGCCGATTTTCTTCGGCTAAAATCCAAATATAATGTTTCGCATTGATTCGGCTACCCTTTTATTAAATTGTATGTCTGTAGATCAAAAACTGTTTGGTAAGCAACATTTTAAACTATATATATATATATATATATATATATATATATATATACATATATGCATACATAAATATAAATATAGAAAGAGATTTCTGTTTCTATAACCTTTTTACGCAAATGTTACGCAAGAAATAAAATAAAATATCTGCATGAATATAATTTCACATAATAGTTAACTTAAGATGATTATTTCATAAGAAAACGCAAAAAAAACTAATAGGGAATAATTAAAATGAATGGTTGAAAGAATATACAAATCAGATTGATGATTTGCAGATGAATGCAATTCCATGACCCATATATAAGAAAGTTTTATGAGGTAAATCCAATAAATCCGGAGCTCTGCAAACGATTGCACTTCGGACATGCGGACAAATACTACATGCACAACCCGGCGAGAGCATTCGAAAACGAAGACCACAAAATACTTTAGGACATGGAAACACAAATCGATAAACTCATCCAAGCAAGGAAGTTAATCATCATAATAATTTACAAAGAGAAAGGAAACTGTCAACTGTCAAATTGTAGATTCTGCTGTCGAAGCTGACAATAGGGTAAAGACGAAAATAACTGAAAAGCAGAACAGTTACAATGACCTGCCAGATAATTGGAAATGATACAGAACAGAAAAACAATATGATAGAATTAATAGTAGGAGTAATAGAAACCACCACAAGGATCATGGATAATGTACTAAGAGAAATCGGAATCAAGGGAGGACTTGGACAATACAACAGACGGTAATGGTGAAAACAGCTGAAATTAAAAAAAAACACACTTGAATGTGGAAACTAACCCTCATGATCTCTATTAAAACTGCTATAGATGTAAAACAAACAAACAAAAATATGGTGGAACCCAACATGGAACGAAGAAAACTAAAACTGCAATATTAAAAATTTACTACCTCTTCTAAGATGTAGTGTCAGAATCGATGGGCGCTATACTAAATAACCGGGAAGAGTAAAGCAGTATCGATACGACCAAGGAAGGAAAGCACAAACCAAATCTCTACTAGATAGGCCCGAAGATGACTGGGAGACTGGGAAGGCTTGTGTCCACGGCGGTTCAAGTGATGGTCAATAGTCATTACCAGCAAGACATCAATGGCATGCGGCTTTTGCGATAACGCAAACTTATTTGCTAAGATTACTGAAAGAGATGAAGATTATTGCAAATCTAGGGAGATGTGTTGTCATTCACACACTAGGCAACACCAGCGGTTGTTGTAAGTGAGATGTAATGTTGTTGTAATGATGATCGGTGTAAAACGTTTTGTGAGCGAATAATAGAAATAATAACAATAATAACAACAACAACAACAACAACAATAATAATAATAATAATAATAATAAAACGTTATATAAATGAATGCATAAATGTTAACATTTACGAAAAATGTGATCATATAACTCATCCGATTTTTAGAATATAGATTTTTAAACTTCAGAGTCTGCTTGTTAAATATTGCTTGAATTAAATAGTAGACCTTAATAATAGTAACTTATATATGAAAGAAACACATTGCACTAACACCTGCGATCCTATTAAAACAGCCTAATAATTACTTGTCTCGCCTTCGTGTATTGTTCATATAAGTAAAAAGGAAGTTAGTGTCGGTTGGGCGTATAACGTTTTCGGAAATAATAAATTGCTTCGAGAACGAAGTCAACTTTTTAATGTAGTTTGCGAAATCATCCTCTATTGTTAAGTAGAAGTATGAAAATATTATTAGTCGCTTACCCCTCTAGGAAAGAAATGAGGTCATGAAATCAACCAAAGTAAATTTATTTACAACATAAAATACAAATTAAATATTGTAAAGTTCATAGCGAAAAATGTGTGAGTAACGTGACTTGCCTGTAGGCCTTGATGAGGTCGAACGGCGCCTTGGGATTGTTTAACCGTTGCCAAACCGGGCAGTGTTTTCGTCATGTCTGCATTTTTACGAGGTCCAGCGAAAATAGAAAAAATGACATAAACCGGAAGTGATGGTAGGCTGTGTCGCTCCCTTGTTGCAAAGAATGGCGTTGCCAGAGTTAAATCGTGATTGACTTGTGTTAGTGTGTTCGCTTGCGTGGATAACAATTCCCATATACAGGATGGCCCCCAAAAAACTGGCCCCAAATCTAATTAGGCCCCGTTTGTTAGTGTTTTGTCTGAATGAAATGCAACTTTGGTCATAACTAGTTTATTATATTCAAAACATCACATCAAAACACTAGGGTCTTTGGCCTTTTTTTTTCTCCGTTCTGCAGCATATGTTCTAGATGGCCTCCATTTAGCTTTTGCTTTTTTTGTTTTTTTGGGGGGGTGTCAACCTGTATATATAATATAGCGTTGTTTAACGGATAAAAAGTGTATTTGGAAGCTTACAATGCATGAATAAACAGTCGTTATGAGCAGATAAATAATCAAATAATAATAATTCAATATATATTTATATTTATTTTCCTTAATAGTTTGTTCTTCTTTCTTTTTTTTTTCGTGGATGATATTTATTCCATAAAAAAGAAAAGCAAGCCATTCATGTAAATGAAAAAAAAAATGATTTAATCATTATTTATTTATTTATCTGCTCATACCGACTGTGCATTCCTGCATTGTAAGCCTTCAAAAGCACATTATATATATATATATATATATATATATATATATATATATATATATATATATATATATATAAGATCCCGTTTCTATTTACTAAATTTTAGTTAGGAGTTTCTCTTTTCATCCTTATATAGTTAAATTGTCTTTTATAATTTAACACATTTTGAGAATTCGGCTTATGCAAGCGCTAAGTCTTTTTCTATTTAACAATTTAAGTTACGGCCTTTTTTTTCTATCCTCTCCTTATATAATAAATTTTCTTTTGCAATTATAAACTTTAAGAAGTCGGATTATTTAGGTGCTAAGTCTGCGATAGGTTAAAGTTAGTTTCTTTTTGTTGTTTTTTTTTACGGGAATTTAAACTGCATTCATCATTTTTTTTTATTTTTACATTTTTTTTATTCAAAGCTTCTTCAGACTATATACGGGTTTTAAGATTTTAGATCAAGAGAGAACCAAGAAAAAAACAACACAGCTAGACTTACGGTTCTTAATCTTTCAGCTGAGGATTGGTTATATATATATTACTTCATAATAAAATCAATTTTTAATTATGATTTTCCATATTTCACTGACTTTAGCAAATAAGGTGCAAACCATTATAACTATTTGCTAATATTTTCTCCTCTGAAGAGATGCTAGACATCAAAATCCTATAGGATAAAGAGTTAAAATATTTCTAATGTATTCTTTGTTTTACATAGAATAATAAAAATATTTTGATCTGAAACTCAAACATTTCACGTCATAAATTTTAAAATTCATTGAATGACTAAAATTTGATGTATATATATATATATATATATATATATATATATATATATATATATATATATATATTAGGCTAGGTTTCCCTCCTCTTATCTATTTGCTTTTCTAGAACTTAAGGTATTTAAGCTTTTATGCATTTTTGTTTCCATAGCATTTATATGTTAGTTACCATGTCTAAGAATGGATCTTGTAATCTGAAAATTGCTTAGTATTAGTTTATCTTGTTAATTAAAAAAATAATTTATTTTTTTATATATTAGTATAAATAGTAACCTTATTGTTGTACATTTTCTTATTGGGGAAGTGGTATTATCCACTGGAGAGACATGTATTTAACAACTGTCCTGTTTTTAAATCTCCGAAACAGCTACATGGTAAGGAGCTGAGGATCCCGGTTTTATATTTACAACATTTTAGTTATCCTTATATAGTTTAGTCATCCTTATATAGTTAAATTCTCTTTTATAATTTAACACTTTTGCGAAATCAGCTTATGCAAGTGCTAAGTCTATATTTAACAATTTTAGTTAAGGCTTTTTTCTCTTTATGCAAATGAATTCTCGTTTATAATTATAACCGTTTTAGAAATCGGATTATGAAGAAGTTTGCGATAGGTTTAAGTTAGCTTCTCTTTTTTTTCTGGAATTTAAACTGCATTCTTCATTTTTTTTACATTTTTTTTGTTTATTCTTTAGACTATATATATATATATATATATATTATATATAATATATAAAGCTGAATGTGTGTGTGTGCGTGTGTCTGATCACGAATAGGCCCTTATATGGTTGACTATTTTAAAAAATTGATTACATATAAGGTCAGAAGATGTATCGTGACACAGGAATGGGTATGTTTGGTCTGGCAGAACGGTGGGTCATTAAAATTGTGGTGTCTGCGTTCGCGCCTGGTCCACAAATTATAGAAATAAAAAATTTAAAAATTAAAAATAAATTACAAGGGTTTTTGATATAGATGTACATAAGAATACTTTGATAAATATGTTTTAACTTAAATAGGGATGGTTTAATAAAATCCTGGAGTCTGCGTTCGCGCATGGCCTCCATAGAATGGAAATAGGCACACACTTTAATAAAGACTTTTCATATCTATCTGCGTAACTATACTTTGATAATTTTGTTTCAGTTTGAAGAAATATGGTATAATAAAATTATGGGGTGTTCGTTCGCACCTGACCTCCATACAATGGAAATATGTCACAAAGTTTAACAAGGTTTTCTAATATAGGTCCACAGAATATTGGGATAAGTGTTTCAGTGTGAACAGGTATGGTATAATAAATCATGGGTTTTATCTATTTTATTTTTACTTTCATCATATTTTTCTTTGGTTTTGATACCCCGAAATTCAACCCGAATTTACAACCCTTCCTTTTCATAACCTATCATACTTTCATAAATCAGAGTCCATTTTCTGTAGGCTGTTTTTGAACCCAGTCAACGACGGGTACTTTTGCTAGTATATATATATATATATATATATATATATATATATATAGAGAGAGAGAGAGAGAGAGAGAGAGACAGAGACAGAGACAGAGAGTTAGTGTATATATATATAAATATATATATATTATTAATAGTCAGACTTTCAGAAGATAAACTCAAAGAATGTTTATTTTATAACACTAGAGAATATATAAATAAAGGGTTAAAAGTAAGCTTCCATCAGCCATGACTATATTTATCTAAAGTCATCTATTTCTTGAATGATTATTTCGTTAAAGCTTTGTCATCAAAAATACAATGTTATATGTTTTTCTTTTATCTTTCTCAGAAGGAAAATACCATAAAGTTGTGTCTAAAATATTTTTTAGAAATTGAAATATGTCACTGATCGGTTTGTCGACAAATTAGCAACCAGAATATATGAAACAGTAAATAGAACCTTAGATGCTTGTTTTGAACCTATCAGGTAGACGAAAACTTTTTTGTGGTTTTAAAGTTTAAAATTCAGATGAACATAGCTTGGCTCAAAAAGAAAATATCGATCGAAACAAACTCCATCAGAATCAACACACTTTGCCAACGTAGTACAAGTGTATTTATACCAGTAAGACAAAAAATAAATCTTGAATTCTGGTGGCGATGAAATCAATTAATGTATTTCTTATATCACTTAGCTTTGTGAAGCATTTTCTCACGCAAAAAGTTGACGAGTCAATAAGTGTGAGGGCTGGAGAGAATTGTGGATAAGGCAATGTGCACAACTTCCTAATACATTTATAGATGCTTAAACAATGTGAATGTGTTTATAGTTTTCAGTTTTTTCTGATGTTTCTATGCACGCTTTTTCATTTTTCATTTGATAATAGTTACATGCATATATATATATATATATATGTATATATATATATATATATATATATATATATATATATACAAATTATTTTGGTCCTGGAAATGACCTTAAACTATATCCGGTGGTGAGGCCCCAGCTTGCGGCCTTTGGGGAGTGTGGAGCCACCCTTTAATTCCATTGCTCCCAGGTCCGCTCTGACCCGGACTGGTAGTACCTGTTAGGGTCCCAACTATGGGTTAAATAGAAACCAACTTAAAAAAAAACAAACAACAAATATACTCTATTAAAATTGTTCTTCAAAATCACTGGATTCGGCATTAAATAACCTGAAAAGGGTTGATATGCCGCAAAACAAAAACAACCAACTAACCAACAAACTATTTTAGTAAAATATGTATGCTACATATGTATCAGACGTGCCATGATTTCCTTGCAAAAAAATCTGGTTTTAAAAATCCAAACAAATAATCAGCGACTCAGCAAATATGTATTCCTTTTAAAGAAAGACCTTTTACAGTCTATGTTGACTGTATAATAATATGGATTTAAGTTTTAACCTATGGTAAAGTTTGTAGTTTATTAAATTGAAAAGAGCGGGGGCGGGTATGTAAAATGTGGGGTATCTTCGTTGGTAGAAGGCACTTCCGAGGAGTATCAAATTAATAGTTAGGTAAATATGAGTTTATTTTCTACGCGATATATCTCTCGACTATATAGGTTCGGTTAAAATAGGTTCAAAGCGAGCAAGTTGAATTATTTTAAAAGCATTTCGATGACCTAAATAGCTACAAATTATAATATATATATATATGTCTGTGTGTGTGTTTATGTGTGTGTGTTCATATTTATATGTGTACATATAAAATGTACGTATTATCTATTATAAACACTTGCCAACAACAGGTGCCTGTTATCTATTAAATCAGAACAAGTAAGCAATAATGATACTAAACGAGATGTGCATAACAATTCATGCAGCACATGAAGAACCACGCTATTAAGTCACATGATGCTGTAAAGTTATGCTAGTAAAGAGAATGCGTTACCAATAAATGCTGCACTTGCTTTGCTCATTCCAGCATTGCCACAAACTACGTGAAGCTGTACAACTTAACTATCTTAGCAGAACACTGAAAATGAACACTTTTAGCAAAGTTATCCGATATTGTACCGAATGATGCCTAGTAAAACAATCACATTTACTTCGAATTAGCTTACATATCTACTGTTTTTGCTATGCATGACAGACCGCAGAAATGATAATTGGTTTCTGTTTTATTAGAATATTACAATAACCAAGAGTATACTGTGAATGCACTTGGATTTGCGTTTAATTCAGCAACCTTGCAAGCTTCGCTTTCATTATTTTGTATCTTAGTGCTCTCATCCCAGAAGCGATGTTTCTAACACAAGAAAACGTATTCTCAATTCCTGAGTCAAAATCTTTGTATCTAATACTTAGTGTTAGGTAGTTTTTAATTTTGAAGTAATATTTTAAGCTTTTTACATCACGTGGCTCCGTACCTTGTCTAGATTGATTTCTATAAGGAATATTACTTATACGTAATTGAAAACAAAGTCAAAAGAACATTGACTTACACTACATTTTTCTTAACTCAGCAAGACCTTATGAAGCACTCTGGACTGATCTAAAAGATTGAATTTATTAGTAAAATACAACACAATTAAAGGAATAGAGAAAGGGGCAAGTGCCAGTATGGTAACCAATTTCTCAAACCCAAGAACACAGACCTTTATCTCAGATTGAATGTTTTCTTTTGATCTCTGGAAATATATCATTTGTATCCAATAATTTATATAATGAGTATCAAATAATTTATTATGTACGTTTTCTGTTAATTTTAACGAAAAGACAGAGTATTGCTCGTGTATTCTACGTGCACATGAAAGTTTGTTTCTGACTATTGATTTGGTATCTTATAGCTTCTAACTAAATATATCCTCATCGAAACATGATATTAAATCGTGTTAAAAATGTTAAATATCAGAGTAAAATTGCTAATTCGACATATGAGGAGGGTTACAAAAGTAATGTATTTTATTTTTTGTTCCACCAGAATGGATCTTAGTGGATTGTAAATTTCATTGTTATGATAACTGATACATTCACGTTCTGAAAGTTTCATGTCTCTGCTGCAGATATTGGCGGCATGGGACTCTAAGAAACAACCGCTCTCAGGGACATGCGTCAGCTGCAGAGATACGTCATAGAATGGGTGGAAGGAGTACATTGATACTAGCTGTGAAAGGTCGCTCGTTTTAATTGCATCGCTCCGTTTTCGTAGTTGAAAAATAGGAGGTTTTCCTTTTGGAAAGATTCTTGTACAGTAGAAGCCGGAAAACATTAGTAAGAAAATATAGTACAATTAAAGTACACATGTATATATTCAAATAACATTATGAATATCACCGTGAGACACGGCAAATACCGTAAGCAGGGGCCGAAAAACATCGTGTTCCACATTGTAACCTGAAACAAAACGTATCCTAGGGTCACCGTATCCCGGGGTTCTACCGTATATACACTTTTATTCTCGAGATTGGTGAACTCACCTATCTTTCAATCAACTCTTGATTGTCTGCTCTAGTCGATAACACATCTTGATGCACTAGAAGGAAACTTTACATACCTTCTCGCAATGAAATTTTCTACAATACATTGTGGCCCACAATGTATTGTAGACAACCTCATGGTAATTTCTATAAATTGCTTATATGTTATGTATTGAATTAAAGTTTAAAATGCAAAAGTCAAGTATCATAGTTCCATTTTAACAGAAACATTGATTTTGAACGCGCCCCTCTCTTATCAAAGAGCCTATTGCAAATTCTATGCGCTGGAACCGTAAGTTTGTGCGGTGAGTAAACTTGTTGAATCCAGTTGTGATGTTAGTCTGTGTTAGGGTGTCAACTTTGGTCAAAATCGAACTGTTTCTAACTTCAGTCAGATTTTTTCGATTACCGATTTTTGATACTTATCGAAGTCATTTCGATACAAAACCTACCTAGAGACACTCCTAGTATATAAAATAAATGTGTTCGAATTTTAAACCAAAATGTCGGCCCGCCCATCCATTTTGGATTCCATAATGAACGAACTTTCACACGCAAAGACACAGACCTGCACGCATGTGGAACTCTCTTCGGATTGCCTGCTTTCTAACTGACTACAATATGATAGTAATCAAGGCCAACGTAAACAAATTTTTGATGAACCGTTCCCCCTAAGTAATCCAATTTACAAAATACCCACTACTTATGTTTACTACGCTATAATCAAATTGACAAATGTATACCCATTAACCCTTATCTTCGAGTGGCCCCCGGGCCTTGATAAGTGGTGATTCCTGTGTAAAAAATAAAAACAAAAAACAAAAGCACACATCCGAAGTGTCTTTTATGTATAGGCAGTGATTTTACGCATAACAGCTCTACTAAGTTTCGACCTGTAGTTCTATTCTACGGCCTATCACTAAGCACAATATTTGCTATTGTTTTTAGCAGAATAAAAAGACTTGGTTGCAATATGAACAAAATTAGTTACATTAATTCAATACTATAGGATAATGTCGTATATTTTACCCTTTCATATGTCTTGTATTTCAGCTGGTGTAGATAATGTTATTTTGTTTCGTCCTTCACATTTGTCTCTGTAACTGTTATCAATAAATCTGACAACTCTTACTTTAATATATGGTCTTATTTTCTACGACTTGACAGAAAATGTCCATAATTTAACCCCAAACACGTCTCGGATTTAAAAATAGATTAGCGTATATTTGTTATCTGATTAGTTATTCCGGTACTAATATTAAAAGTTTATAATAATGAATGTAGTTGTATATATATATATATATATATATATATATATATATATATATATATATATATATATATATATATATATATATATATCCTATTATATAAAAAGAACTTTGTGTGCCTGTGAGTTCGTTCCCTATAGACGGCAAAACGGCTGGGCCGAAATTATTAAATGTCACACGACTGTTATCCATGTGTTTGGCAGTGATCTTAGATAGTTTTTTTTTCATCGGAACGTGTTCGGTAAGTATTGATAATCGAAATAATCCGGTAAAAAAAACGGGCGATATTGACCAAAGTTAACGCCTTATACAGCCTAAGAACAAAAGTGCATTTCAAAAGTTTTATTTCAACACAAATCGAAAAGCTCGACACGTAAAATGAACAGTAGAGTTTTTTTTATATGGCAAGGCCGTGTTCGAAATGAATGTTTCTATTTAAAGCAAAATTGCACCACGATACTTGACTTTTTAATGTTTAACTTAAATTCAAGCCATTATCATCGCACAATATATAAAATTAACAGTATGTTCATTAATATGAAATGGTGCGCGTTGGAAATGAATGTTTTTATTTAGAGCACAATTGAGGAATTATACTTGGCTTTTGCATTTTAAACCTTAATTCAATCAATTATATATAAATTATATTAAAAATGATTTGATAAAATCAACGATAGGTTCCTTACAACCCACAATATATTGTGATCTTGAACCATTCTGAACTGCGAGAAGCATGTGAGCTTTCACCCTGTGCACCGCGATAGGTGCCCACCTAGAGCAGGCCTCCAAGCAATTGTATTGAAAAATGGGTGATTTCACTGATTTTGATGACAATAAAAATATTGTATTGTGAAACATTTGTGGATTCATCATCTGATGCCGGGCAATGTCGAGTCATCCTGCTAATATATATATATATATATATATGTGTGTGTGTGTGTGTGTGTGTGTGTGTGTGTGTGTGTGTGCGTGCGTGCGTGTGTGTGTATTGGAACGGTTAATTGGAATCGGAATCTAGAATCGGTTTCTAGAGTATCGGGATTGGTATCGGAATCAAGAAATTTTTAGCATTATTTCTGGTCCCAAAACGATTCTTCTCGTTTTTTTCCCTGAAAAAAAAAAAAAAATAAATAAAAATAAATAAATAAATAAGCGTATTTTTTTCATTAGAAGTTATTCATTTACAGCATAAGACAAAGAGCCAAAGAGTAGGTTATAAATCCCATTTACAGATTTAACATTGATTCACAAAGTTTAATTTGTTCCTTTTATTGGTTAGAGATGACTTGCCTATTCCCTTTATCAGCTTTTCACATCTATTCATTAAATATCTATATAACCACATCCCAAGGATTTCACTCTATCATTAATAGATTGTAAAATCTCTGGACGGCTTTTTTAGATTCCTTTTGTGCTAGCTATACATTGGCGGTGTTTGTAATCGGCTACATCTGAAATTAACGTTTTGTGGTTCTCTTTTCGCTTTGGACACACGTGAAAAGTATAGATGAAAATTTGACGATGAATTTTTACAAAATCTTGGTCAAAATACATAACCAGAGAAAAATGATGTTTTTCTGAATTAAAAAAGAAATTATATCATATTTAAACCTATATACTCATCCCAGAAAAAGAAGGGATTGGGTCATTTGTGATTAACAGAAAAAAACGTTGAAATACAAATGTGTAACAATTGAATGTTACCAAAGCCAACACTCTTCTACAAATCTGGATAAGTTTATTTGTGTTGAAACTTATTTTAAAGCGTGTTTTTAGTTCAATACAAACTCCTTTCCTTTTTATACAAAAGCTCGTAACAACGCATTAAATAAATTTTCCCAACTGAGAAAACGTGTAATGTTCTATGAGTATTTTGTTTAATTTTCGATTTTAAGCGATTAGACAAGCTAAAAATTTAGAATGGAGCACAAATGATAACCATTTTACGTTAATTTTATGTGCGAAACTATTTTCCTACTTGAAATCTTAAACTAATTGCAGGAATTATTACACTTCACGTATGATTGCATAAGCATGACACACTATATAAGTCTAAATAATAAATGATTTTTTTTTATTTAATTATATGTACATGTACATTATATAATAATTTATTATTTAGACTTACATACTTTGTATGCAAGGTGGGATTCATTTTGCCCTAACAAACGAAAATATAATTTGATTTGGACCTTAACACATCGTGCCCTCATGATTTGTTCACAATCTAAATTTGATGAAGAACTAAAAATGATTACTAATACTTTGTCCGATAATGGCTACCCTCTTGATGTGATTAACTTCGTCATAAAAAGAAAAATAAATAATTTTTCCCAAATAAAATCTAAGATGGCGGCTAAATATCCAATTTACATTCGTTTACCTTGATTATGGATAATAAGTGAAGAATTCGCCGAACAGATTAGCTCAGCTGTAGAACATTGCTATTTTGCCTCCAATGTACTTGTGGTGTTTGCGAAAAAACCATTATTGCCATCCTCTTTAAAGGATGTTCTGCCTCCCATCATATAAATAATGCTATTTATCAATTTAAATGTGGTTGCAGTGCCAACTACGTGGACAGAACAACCCTCAGGTAAGATGGTCGCACCCAACAACATGTACCTAGTAAAATCCGGAATGGAATCTACTAAGCAACAGACATTTTGAGCAATACGTATGGTTCCGCTATAACGGGCCATTTGCTTAAAAACTCGCGATGCGCAATGAATTTTAGCAGTGACTCATTTTCTATCCTGAGTCACGCTCACTCGTTATTTCATTTAAAGGTCTTGGAGTATTCATGTCCGGTTAAAGAGACCTTCTCTCTGTAAACAGAAGGATTGTTTTTTTTTTTTTTTAAGTTTGGACATGATTTGTCTCTAAGGCGTTTCCTCCCCATATCATCAGGATATGTATATTTTAGTGGTTCCTCTCATTTTTTTTCTCATCCCCCGGATAATATGATTTTATTTTAGTCGCTCTCCACGTTTAAATTCGTTTCCCTATAGCAATAAAAAAGAAGAAAACTCTCGATTTGGCTTTTGAAAAATGAGAGCTTAACCTGGTCGGCCGACTCTACTCCATTATCTATTTTTTTTCTCATTAAATATTTTCCTTCTGTCCTTCTTCTTATCATGAATAAAACAAACTCAGTCTTCCCTTTTTTATAGCTATAATAAAGTTTTGTACTCCGCAAAAATAATTATATATATATATATATATATATATATATATATATATATATGTATATATATATATATATATATATTACCAGCAGGAATTGTTAGCCTACACTGATGATTGCGTAAGCATGAAACACTAGTTCATATTTTCATCAGTAGAACAGTCGCGCTTGAAACACGATGAAGCCCCTCTATCTTGATGTTCATTGGAGATCAGCCTGGGTTTAAAACACAATAAGCTCCTCTGGAAAAATGTATATCAGATGACCAGTCGAGGCTTAAAACAAGAAGCTCCTATGGCTTAATGGTCATCGAAAGACCAGTCGGGGCTTAGAAACACAAGAAGCTCCTTCGGCTGAATGTTTTCAAGATGACCAGTCGAGGTTTGAACAACAAAAAGCTCCTCTGACTGAATGTACATATGAAGACCAGTTGGAGTTTAGAAACACAGGAAACTCCTCTGGCTGACTGTTCACCGGAAGACTAGTCGGGGCTTGAAAGACAATAAACTATTTCCGCTGAATGTTTACTGGAAGACCAGTCGAGGGTTAAAACACAAGAAACTACACTGCCTGAATGTTGGAGTTCTTACTATGGTAACCAACAGTAAGTCAGAAGAAACCATCTCTCAGAGAAAAAATCGTCTCTATAAAACATACATGTTGGGAAGATTACTATGGTAACAAATAGCTTCTGGCTGAATAGTCATTGGAAGACCAGTCGGGGCTTGAAACACAAAAAGCTCCTTTTTCTGAGTGTTAATCGGAAGAGAAGTTGGGCTTGAGACACAAAATGGTTCTTGTGTTTAATGCTCACAGGATGACATGTTTGGGCTTGAAACACAAGACGCTCCTCTGGCTAAATATTCGTAGGAAGACCAGTCGGGTCTTGAAACACAAGAAGCTCTTCAGGCTGAATGTTCATCGGAAAACCAATCGAGGTTTGAAACATATGATGCTCTTTTGGCTGAATGGTCACAGGAAGACTGGTCGGGACCTGAAACACAAGCAGCTTCTTTGGCTGACAGTTCATCGGGAGACTACTTGGAGCTTGAAAAACAAGAAGCTCTTCTGACCGTTTCATAAGAAAGCTACACGGGGTTTGATGTTTACCGGAAGACAAGTAAGGGCTTGAAATACAAGAAGATCCTCTGGCTGATGTTCACAAAATGCCCAGTCTGGGCTTGAAAAATGTTCACTGTAAGACTAGTCGATAAAAGTTGTGTATCGTTGACGTGCATATGCCGGACTAACCCGAAAAACAGCAAAATCCCAATTCTTCATTGTTGAGATCTCTAGATGGTGGAAAGTCTTCTACTCGAATACCTTGTTATCTCGGAATGATAGACTTCGGAATTAGCTCTTCCCTGTTATCTGCTTTTCTGACAGTAATAATCCGCAGAAATTGAAATGTAAATAGACATCTCGCTGCTCAAATCCCCCCCAGTTACCTGTAAAGTACAAATTCAAATAGTACTCGCTTATATTTCAAGTGGCAATATGCCTTGTTTGGGTGACATAGAATGAATATATATATATATATATATATATATTATTTGTTTTTGTTTTTTCGATACGTTTTGAATGAATTCAATTATTTACGAACGTGCATTTTTACCTAAATGTGAATTGGGAATTATTTCCCTTTAACCAATTTGGTACCCCCATATCGGGGAGCGGCATATATATTGATTTTTCTTTTATAAGTATACACTGACACGTGTTTCGTCGTCTACAGCTCATCAGAGTAGCTGAATCTAGCGAGATTCGAAACTGGGACCCCACGGTATGGAGCTTAATCTCTTACCGCTCGTCCATCTCGCACGACTGTTTGAATATATCGCGACTTACTTACATGTTATTTGTTTTTGTTTTTGCGATATGAATTCAATTATTTCGCAAGTGCATTTTTACCTAAATGCCAGTTGGGAATAATTTTCCATTTAACTCATTGGTACCCCCATATGGGGAGCGGCATATATATTGTTTTTTGTTTTAATATTATTATCCACTGACACGAGTTTCATCGTCTAGGACTCATCATATTGGGTGAATATATATATATATATATATATATATATATATATATATATATATATATATATATATATATATATATATATATATATATATATATATATATATATATATATATATATATATATATATATATATATATATATATATATATATATATATATATATATATATATATATATATATATATATATATATATATATATATATATATATATATATATATATATATATATATATATATATATATATATATATATATATATATATATATATATATATATATATATATATATATATATATATATATATATATATATATATATATATATATATATATATATATATATATATATATATATATATATATATATATATATATATATATATATATATATATATATATATATATATATATATATATATATATATATATATATACATATATTAATTCATTACCACACAGCAGCAGCCGTATAGCGTAATGGTTAAAAGCCTTGACTGTGATTTTGGCGGTCGGGTATCGATCCTGGCTTGATGCAGTTGCCTGTCTAGCCACACTGATGGGCTGTGAAATAGCGAAACAGTTCTGTATGTAGATGATTATATATATATAAATATATATATATATATATATATATATATATATATATATACCCTGCAAACCTCACTGAGTATTTTTTATTTTCCTATGAACTTTTAATGTTCTTCAAAAACTTTTACAACTACAGTTTTCAAAAATTGCGCTAACACCCAAAATTAGATTTTTATCCATAAATTCCTTTTGCTAACATTATTCCCTCTGAAGAGGAAAGCCTATCTTTTAAAGTCCGTGGAATGAGGAATTTTACTCACTTTTTCTCTTATTACTTGTTTTGAATAAAATATTGTCAATTAGCTACTAAAATATCGTGATGTCTATTATATATATATATATATATATATATATATACATATTATAATTTCACCATAACTACGACAACAGTATACTATAACAGATTTATCATAAAATGCATTTCTTCACTGCTACAATCGTTTCTAAACCATTTGGTTTGGAAAAGCTTAAACATTATTCCGCAAAAAATGATCAAACGATTAATCGTCAGGCACAAAATACAACAGTAATGCATATAATAATATACACAATACAAAATTACTTATACAAGCAGCGAAACTAACTTCCTTTTCCTTAATTTTTCCAACAACACACACACACACCCACACCCATATATATATATATATACATATATATATATATATATATATATATATATATAAATAATTATTTAGCTATCTTCTCTTATAAAGTTACACTTTAGACTGTGCGAAAATGCATACATAAAAAGTTTCTTTTCTAATAATGTGCTTTCTTTTTCAGAAGCGTGTAGCGCAGGATAGTCAAGGTCACGTCGTTGATGTCAGCTGATGATTTAAGCAAAATTATTTCTCTGTCGCTTGTTTATTTTCACACGCGTCTCGACAACATAATACAACTCGAATATGTTTTCGCTTTACGAAACAAATATGAATTAATTGAACAACAGGAAAGGACACACCCGGCATTGGCGCGTCAAAAAAAAAAAATAAAAAAACAAAAACCAAAAAAACAAAAACAATAACAACAAAAAATATCCGGACAGATATTTACAATTCAAGATGGCTGACAAGTCGAACACAGGAAAAAAAACAACATCAGCGTGTGTAATAGACCATTGTGCCACACGAATGACACGTAGTCACTTCACGTATATCAAACATATGCGCGCCTATACACAAAAACACGTATATATTCTAAATAAATTTGAGTATTTTATATTAAAAACCTTAACAAACGCAGTTTAAATTTTTAGTATACAAAGCCCCACATATCGCAGACTTAGCATTTTCATAAGTCGACATACTTCGTCGTCTAACAATAACAATAAGTGCATTTTTGCCACAGAAAAGTAGAGAGTGTGAGCCATCTCACATCCAGCTGGGGCATGGCTACTATACGACGCAACAAAAAATGTTACATATCGAATGCAATTGAGGATGGCTACTATATAACACGAAACAATGGAGTGTGTAAATATGTTCATTGAACAATCTGTAAACAGTTGAATATCGAATGCAGCAACAAGTCCTGAGAACATATACCAGAAGAAAACAGTCGAAAATAGGTGATGCACCATCCACTACGACTATCCAATTCTTACAGCTATGCACAGAGAAAACGGAGCCATAAAACCTGTCATAGTAATATGGAACATAAAGATAAAAGAAGCAAACTTAGTAGAAACCCGCCTTTCTTAGCTTTCACAAGAAACACTCGTCTAGCTGAAACCACTATCAATAATCTCCTCCCACTCTTTATTTGTGCCTAAACCTAAACGTAGATTCAACGAATAAAGATTATTTCTTAGAACTGCACGCCTGTGGAATTTTCTTCCGTTTTCCTGCTTTCCAGCTGACTACAATATGATTGTCTTTAAGTCCAACGAAAACAAGTTCTTGAGGAGCCGTTCCATTTAACAAATTTACCGAATTTCCATTACTAACGATTACTATATTGCCCAAATAACTAGTGTACACTCTTTAACCTTTATTCTCGAGTAGCCTCTTGGCCTTGATAACTGATGATGACTATGTAAAAAATGAGTGTCCCAATGATTTCGTTAAACAGAGCTGATAGGCAAAATATAACGGTGTAGTAAGGTCTTATGTATGGCATAAAAACAAACTGGAATCTTAAGAAGACCTCTATGATTCCAGTAGTTATAAGAGCAACTGGACTCACGAAAAAGAACTTCAAAAAACTACCTGGAAAATATACCCGGTGTACCAAGTGCAAAAGTGATTCAAGCAATTTCACATAAATTTCACTGCCAGAATCTTAAAAATCGATTACTTGTTTGGAATATCTTTGGTAGGGAGAGAATGGTTCACACCCGGTAAGATACTCTATCCACGCCTTAAACTGATAAGAAAATTAAAAAGACCGCTAAAAAACTAGCAATTGCAAAAAGTGAATTGAACTATATAAATTTATTCATATTTTTCACGAAACACGTCGTACACGTTTCTCGTTAAATAACGAAAGCCAACATAATAACTTATCAGCGACAAAAGTAAATTCTTCAGAATATAGTTGAAGGGTATATAGAATGAATAATCCCACAAGATCTGATGCCTCTGCAGAATCCCTGGAACCCATCGCTAAATCAAACGAATGTGTCATTTTAGTTTTTATCCATTGGTTTTTGTTATTTATTAGAACTGATTTTTTACATTTTTTAATGATGTTGAATTCCTCCGAGGATATATCAGTGTATGCCTCTGCAAATTCTCGGGCAATGTTAAAAAATTCTTCGGATATCGAAGGATAGAAGTCTATGATGTCGAACTGTATACGCGTACATTTATCTTTGTTTTCTATATTTTTAAACCAGGTGATTGCTTCGGCAGCATTTGCCCACTGGTTTAATTCTAGGTCTTGTTTGATTTGTTTGTTTACTCTGGAATGAATTGTTTTGCTAATTCTACCTATTTCTGGTTTAGTTGGGTTTATCAAGCGGGTGCTGGGATTGTTATTAAAGTCCCATTTGTGGTCTTAAAGCAGAATGTATTCCTCTCTAGGTTTCAATTTGCCAACTTCATCGCTAATTTCTAATTTATCGGTAATTTGTTTACTTTCAGTATTTATTATATCTATGTAGTCGCATTTGTTTGTATCTAATTTTTTGTAGTTTTTCGTAATGTTTTCCGGGATTAGTTTGTTATATTCTTGGCTGATAGGAAGGGCGCGGTGGATATTAGAAAGCTGATTGGCTAACTAAAATATCAATAGAAGGTGCGTATACAAAAACGACAGACATCCACAAAATTCGCGCATAAGCCCGAAGAGTCCTAGAATGGATGAAACGCGGAATATTCAGTGTATCTTAATCACCATATATATATTTAATAACTTACTTACTCGCTCTAACTACGTATTGAGTACTTTTGAAGTAAATACTTAAAAGTTTACGCATAAATTTATGCTCTCCTATATTAATTTTATGTGAGCAAATGAAGTAGTTATACTTAGCTCCTGAAACAGTTGAGCACTCTCAAAAGAATTTATTTCACCACATTAAAATAGATATGGAAAAAGTTAATTTCGAAACATCGCTAAAAAACATCCCCACACCTAGCAAGCATAGCTATATTATTAAATTAATTAAAAAAACAGATGAACTAATACGCCAAATGGATGAAACGCGGAATATTCAGTGTAGCTTAATCGCCATATATATTTTATAACTTACTATATATATATAACGTAGCTTTTAGGCTTTGCAATAAAGCTTTTAGTTTTTCAATCTATTTGATTAAACGATTCCCAATTTTTACCAAACTTTTACACAACTGCACTTAAAACGAATGCTTTTGGTTAGATCACAATTGAACCATGTTATTTGACTTATGCATGTTCAATTTTAATTCAAGTGATAATGTACAAAATAATTTCATAAAATTAACAGCTGGTACCTTGATAAGGCTGCAGCGCGTTTGAATGTTTCGTTTAATGCGCAATTGAACCATAATATTTTACTTTGGCCCTTTTTAAAGTGAAACTATTATGTACAGATAGACTCAGCATTAAGATTCTCTACAGTGCAATGTAGACTACAATGGCGGGATATAGCATTAAACATTATTAACAAAGTACTGTAGAGTATATAATACACATGCATATAATCAAATAACATTATAAATAAAACCGTAAGGTGGGGCAAATTCCGTAACCAGGGCCGGAGAAACACATCGTATTCGACATCGTAGCCCGAGAAAACAAACGTATCCTAGGACCACCGTATCCCGGAGGTCTACTGTATTGTGGACTAAGTCACTGCAGGCAGGTATCTTTAACACCATTTAAATTCACTATGAAACGTGCCATACGAAAGCTTTTTCATGCTTAATATTATGCACTTCTTTGTGGTGCAATGATGTTGGTGATTTTCTTATCACGTTTTTATAGTAGCAACACCAACACCGTTGGAGAAAAGTGTTATTTTCCACATACAGTATTTTTTTTTACTTATGTTCACTCCTTACAAAGAATATCGCTACTTGGACTTAAGAGCTACTATTTGGGGCCATGTATAGGAAAGATTAACAAGATATTTGTTCATGTTACATTTGCACTTCTGCATATCAGTACAGCAATTAAAGTCGGGGCCAAATTTGGTAATATTTTTTCGACTTACATTATTCGTATTGGAAGTAATTATATAGTGGGAGTGAAAACAGTGTTGAAAGACAAAAAATAGTAGAAAAAACGATACATATTTGCATTGAATAAATGAAAATATGTAGGTTTAATCCAAAGACTCAGAATCAGATTTTCTAAATATTACAAAAGTACTTTTTGAAATGTTGCAATATTTTTGTTTTATTTAGAAAGAGCAAAAACTATGCCAATGCAGTTTATGCCAAATATGTTGCAAATTCGTTCCATAGCTTGAGATATAAGTATTTATTGATGTTAGTAGTAGAATTTAAAATAACTTATGAAAAACATATTGTAGCTAATGTTATAAGATCGAGATGTTATTTGGAAGCTATGTGAGACGATCAATTTTAATTAATCTAGTCTTCCTCTTTGCCTTCGTACTATATCTTGAAAATTGAGTCGATTGTTTGTGTTGCTGCAGATATTTACGAAGAACTTCGGTTGAATTAAACAAAAAAGTTATTTTTTTTTCAGATGTTTTAAAGAGACCTCATGTTTTGACAAGCTTCTGGGCTTGACCTTTACTCCTGATCTTAAATGGAACACATACATTACATCTATTGCTAAGCCCGCTAGAAAAATGGTGGGATCCTTCTATCGATCCAGTAGATATCTCGCTGCTGATGCAATTCTCTATCTATATAAGAGCCAGGTAAGTCCAAAGATGGAGTACTGTTGCCAAATCTGGGCAGCAGCTGCTAGAAAGGACTTATCCTGCCGTGATAGAGTTCAAAATAGACTTCATAGCCTTGCGGGGGATATCGATTTCTCTTCGCTGCAACCTCTATCTCACAGAAGAGATGTTGCGAGTTTGTCTCTGCTTTATCGTTATTTTCATGGCAGGTGCTGGGATGAGCTCAATTCTATGATACCCCCTCGCCAAACTTTCACAAGAAACACCCGTCTAGCAGAAAACACTATCACTAATTGCCCCACTCTTTCTCTGGGCCTAAACCTAAGAGTAGATTCCATGAGCAAAGCTTCCTTCTTTGAACTCCACGCTTATGGAATTGTCTCCCGTTTTTCTACTTTCCAGCTGACTACAATATGGTTGTCTTCAAGTCTAACGTGAACAAGTTTTTGATAATTCGTTCTATATAACAAATTTACCGAATCTCCATTACTAACGGTTACTATATTGTCCAATTTCTACTGTACACGGTTTAATCCTTATCCTCGAGTGGCCTCTTGGCCTTGATAAGTGGTGATGCCTATGTGAAAAAAAAAAGAATCTATTTTGGTCAATTACTACCAAATTACTACAAAATAATGCAGATAAATGCTAACCTTTAACTTATCTATGGGAAATAAATTTTATTTACGAACAAAAATACTACTATTGATAAGTACTGATTTATTGATAAGTAGGTCTGCTTAAATGAAGAATTTTGTTATCTATGTATGGCATTAATTTATTTGCGGACTGTTATCCTCAAGTTTATAAATGTCGTTTCACAACGTTTCTGGCCTTCTGTCAGCTGATTAACCGCGACGGGATATGAATGCTGAATCTCTAAACGTTAACCTCAGTAATTACTGATTTCCATAGTTGTTGTCAGCTCACTACGATTTTGGCCAAACAATTCTCTACTCGATGTTGGGCAGGATTGAATCTTCTCTATTCAGACAATGCTCACCTGGAATCGTAGAGATCCAACGTCTCTATCTATTGCGCAACGGACCCCAGAGGATTAGTTGGCCAAAACGTGGGGAGACAATAACTATATCAGGCAGTATTACTGAAGACTCAGCTGAGGATTCAGCATACCTAACCCATCGCGGTATCCAATCTGACGAAGATCAGAGGAATAGTTGATCGAAATGTCGTGAAACAACACCTATAACCTCGACAGTATATTCTTTGATCAGGCAGACGCGAATTCGAAATGAATGTTTTAGATAAAAATTGAACCATGATATTTGACTTATGCACGTTTAATTTTAATTGATTTAAGTGATTGTGTAATAATAAGTGATTATATAATAATAATTTTATAATATCAACAGTTGGTTCTTTGAGAAAACAGGGCCGCGTTCGAATGGATTCTTCTGTTTAGAGTACAATTGAACAATGAAAATTATTTTTGCATTTCAAACTTAAAGTGAAGACATTATTTATAGACAATTTATGAAATCAATATCAAGATTCTTTACAGTGCAATGTAGACTACAACCAATTGTGGACTAAGTCGCTGCGGGGAGGCATATAAAGCCTCTTCCTGCTACAGAGTGAGGCATCCAAAACAGAGCAGACAATCAATCGATTTGATTAACAAGTGGGCGATTTCACCGATTTTGATCACAACAAATGTATTGGAGAGGAACATTTGCTGATCTTCAGTAAACCCCAGCCACTGTCGGGTCTCCCTGCTAATACTTGATAATTTCAAATTATTTATTTAACCTTCTGAACTTGGTGTATCTAAATACTTATTTACTTCTACGACATCAGGTCGTACAAAAAAAAACAAAAAAAAAACATCAATCACCATTGCAAACATTAACAAGAAACGAATTACCTCCATTTAGAGTCGAACTTTTACAGTTAAAAATCGTTAAACCGTTTCCTCTCCAAAACTTTTCAAAAGAAAAAAATTAAATATAGCTGCCTGTTTACGGTTTCAAATTGACTATTTTATTTTATAATACTTTTAAAAAGTCATGGTGATAGGAAACTGTAATTTGTTTTTATTATATATTCTTTTTAAAATTCAAAATAAGTGAATTGACATCTGTTCTTTAATAATTCATATTAAAAATTATTTAGAAAATAAAATCAAGACAATGTGCTGTGTGTTGAATTTTCATTGGAAGAAAATGTAATTTTTTAAAATTAATTCTTTTTAGCTTTAAAATATTAAAAAAGAATTTACTAAAAAAATTGTTTTAAATTCGTTGTTACTTATTTTTTTACCTGCATTTACTTTATAATGTGTTTTAAGATTTTCTATTGCTAGGGAATTTACACAGGTTCGCCAAGTTTTAATTTCACATTTTGTTACCTTTACGTATATGTTTTACTCGTATTCATTAAACAATAATAAGGTATGTTAGACTTCAGCTGCAAATATGTATTTGATGCAATAGTTATAAGGCATGTTAAGCGAGAAGTTGCACAGCAAAATGTCTGTTCACCATTATGTATGAATTTTTGTATGTTAATACAGTCCATAGAAGGGCGCGAGGAGTTCATTCCCAAGACAAGCAGTTCGAGGAAATAAGCGATCAGAGTAGACAGCTTTTCAACATGTGGTGACATCCGCAGTAAATGTGTAGGATTTTGCTGACTGTTGTTTTGTGAAAGATATGTACGTTACAAGTTCAACAAATTCGTAAGAAAAAATACTGAAGTACTTGTAAAATACCGAGGTAACATTGCACCGATTGGACCGGGGTTGGAACCTCCTAGACCTTGCGGAACCTATTCGACTGAAGGGTCTTTTTGTTGGTGCATGACACAAGCTTTGTATAGTGTAGGTTGTGATGAGCATATTTTGTCAAATTGTAGCCAAGTAATATTTGCATGAATGAAAGATACCTTATCAATTATGTGTATTATTGAGTAATCTGATATAATTACATATGTTTATATTATGCTTAAACGCTTACAAGAAATACTAAATTATATTTCTATAGATACCTACCAGCTAGAAATATAAATATTTATAAATGAATCACATCGATTTTCCCAAATCTCAGTATCCTGTATATGAAGTTTCGAGTCTGTAGACTTAAAATTGAGAGAGTTATTGCGTAGGGAAATGTACACACAGACACACAGACACACGGACACACAGATACACGATACACACACAGACAGACACATTCACTTATATATATATATATATATATATATATATATATATATATATATATATAAGAGCAAACAGTTAATAAAACATGTTAAAACACTTTGAAAAAAAATTAAAAACATATTTAATCTGAAAAGGAAACACTTGATAAGTGGATAGTCCTTAATCCGCGGAGTTTCGAAGAAATACTTTCCTTCTAATTAGAGGGTAGGAATGAGTAAAATGCGGGATCGGATTTGCATACAAAAGTATTTGATGAAACTGCAAGTAAGTCAAAGATCTTACTTGATAACAAAAAGTGAAGCAGAGGAAATATGGTCAAGAAAATGTTGATTACACGTGAATGGATAGTCTGGTGAAAAGTAAATAATCCAATGACTGAAAAATTCAAAAATATAACCCCAAGAAAATTAATTAAATTTCCATTTGCACAAGTAAAATCCAAGGAAATCATGTAATTGGAAGATGGTCCAAAATAATCAAAAAAAGCCGAAATCCGTGGAATAATTCACAAATATGTACAAGGAAAAGGGGGAAATTCTAATAATATTATTAAAAGAAACATCAGATATGCTTTTCACACGGTTATCGAGACATAATGTAAATAAGAAAGATCAGGGAAGAAGAAAAAGAAAAAATTAAATAGTGATAGAATTAAATAGAAAATAGAAAAGCAAATGTAAAAATGACCCAGGCAAAAACATGTTAAAAGGTGCGAAGAAAATATAGGGCAAAAATTAGGTCAACTGAAATGTACAGATTATTACTTAAAAATGTTACCAAGAGTTGTTAAAAGGCACTAAATGGTATAAATAAATAAATAAAAAATAATAAATAATAAATAAATAAGTAAAATATAAAATAAAAAATAAAAAATAAAAAAAAACATTTAAAAGGAGAGGATGGCCGGTATCTGCAAATTCAGGATAAAGCTAGTAAGTATGTAAGTAAATGCATATAGTAAAATATAAATAAATATACATATAGGATATAGGTGTATGGGTAGATTGATATATAGATAGAT